>NC_071355.1:206632102-206814602 GCF_943734655.1 Sabethes cyaneus
TCCTCATAACTCGAGAACTAATCAAGCAAATGGAACCAAATTTGACATGTAAGTGGTTTTGGACGCAAGATTTTTTTCTATGGTGAATTGAGACCCCTCTCTTCTTTAGAAAGCGAATAATGGCCCATCTCCCCTTTAAGAGGGTGGGCTTCCATACAAATGAAAAGCAAATTTCCTCTTATCTCGAGAACTAATTAATCAAATGGAACCAAATTTGGCATGTGGGAGATTTTGGAGTCTTGAATTTATTTTACGATAGTTAGAGACCTCTCACTCCTGTGGTAGGGGGATATGGACTCTCATACAAATAAAACAGAAATTTTTGCGAAACTCAAAAACTAATCGAACTCGAGAAATTCGAGATAAAACATTAGTCAATACAAGACCACAAAAACTATCTATAGTAACACTAGATCATTCAGGACGAGACGGTCGCGCCGCCCACTGGGGGGCTTGCAAAACTCGAGATTGTGACAAATATCATCCGAGATTCGAAGTTTGTCGGGTCAGCTAGTCTACTATATAAAAATGGATTTCTGTCTGTCTGTCTGTCTGTCGGCATGTTCCTTATAGAATCAAAAACTACTGAACCAATCGGCGTGAAAATTTGCATGTAGAAGTTTTTGGGCCAGGAAAGATTTTAGTGATGGTTAGAGACCCCTACCCCCACTAAGAGGGGGGCTCCCATACAAATGAAACACAAATTTCTGCATAACTCGAGAACAAATCAAGCAAATAGAACAAAATTTGGCATGTGGGTGTGTTTGGTGACAAGAAAATATTCTATGGTAAATTGGGACCCCTCCCCTCTTTAGAAAGGGAATTATGACTCCTCTCCCCTTTAAGAGGGGGGGGCTTCCATACAAATGAAATACAAATTTCCTCATAACTCGAGAACTAATCAAGCAAATGGAACCAAATTTGGCATGTGGGTGTTTTTGGAGACAAAATTTTTTTCTGTGATGAATTGGGATCCCTCCCCACTTTAGGAGGGGGGGCTCCTATACAAATGAAATACAAATTTCCTTATAACTCGAGAACTAATCAAGCAAATGGAACCAAGTTTGGCATGTGGGTGTTTTCGGAGACAAAATTTTTTTATATGATGAATTGGGACCCCTCCTTAATTTAGGAGGGGGGGCTCCTATACAAACGAAATACAAATTTTCTTATAACTCAAGATCTAATCAAGCAAATGGAACAAAATTTGGCGTGTGGGTGTTTTCGAGGGCAAGAATATTTTTTTATGGTGAATTAGGACCCCTCCCCACTTTAAGAGGGGGGGGCTCCTGTACCAATAAAATACAAATTTCCTCATAACTCGAGAACTAATCAAGCAAATTGAACCAAATTTGGCACGTGGGTGTTTTTGGAGACAAAAATTTTTTCTATGACTAATTGGGACCCCTCCCTACTTTAGGAGGGGGGGGTCCCATACAACTGAAATACAAATTTCCTCTTAACTCGAGAACTAATCAAGCAAATAGAACAAAATTTGGCATGTGGGTGTTTTCGAGGGCAAGAATATTTTCTATGGTGAATTAGGACCCCTCCCCACTTTAAGAGGGAGGGCTCCTATACAAACGAAATACAAATTTCCTCATAACTCGAGAACTAATCAAGCAAATGGAACCAAATCTGGCATGTGGGTGTTTTTGGAGACAATTTTTTTTCTATGATGAATTGGGGCCCCTCCCAACTTTAGGAGGGGGGGCTCCTATACAAATGAAATACAACTTTCCTCATAACTCAAGATCTAATCAAGCAAATGGAACAAAATTTGGCATGTGGGTGTTTTCGAGGGCAAGAATATTTTCTATGGTGAATTAGGACCCCTCCCCACTTAAAGAGGGAGGGCTCCTATACAAATGAAATACAAATTTCCTCATAACTCGAAAACTAATCAAGCAAATAGAACCAAATTTGGCAAGCGGAGGTTTTTGGAGGCAAAAATATTTTCTATGGTGAATTAGGACACCTCCCCACTTTAGGAGGGGGGGGGCTCCTATGCAAATGAAAAACAAATTTCATCATAACTCAAGAACTAATCAAGCAAATGAAATCAAATTTAGGGGGCAGAAATTTTTCCTATGAATTAAGACCCCTCCCCTGTTTAGGAGGGGGGCGAAGGGGTCTCACACAAATGAAATTCAAATTTTCTTATAACTTGAGAACTAATCAAGCAAATGGAACCAAAGTTGGCAAGTGGGAGATTTTGGAGTCTTGAATTTATTTAATGAAAGTTAGAGACCTCTCACCCCTGTGGTAGGGGGATATGGACTCTCATACAAATAAAACAGAAAATTTTGCGAAACTCAAAAACTAATCGAACTCGAGAAATTCGAGACTCTTCGATAAAACATTAGTCAATAACAAGACCACAAAAACTATCTAAAGTAACTCTAGATCATTCAGGACGAGACGGCCGCGGTGTTGCCGTCGACCCGCCGTTGGAAGCGTCGCCCACTGGGGGGAGGCAACTCCCCGCAGAAATCGCTACTATCTAGGTTTATTTGTTTTCCTTGGTCTACCTGGGTTTCCTGGAACGAGCGACAGCGAGTAAGGAGAGGATCGCGAAATGGGACTTTCCACAAAAAAGTTTTCCGTGAAATGGTACATTCCACTTAACGTTTTTCGCAAAATGATATTCGGCGAAATGTTGTACAATCGTGGCGAATATTACTATCCGCTTTCTGGCTATGCAAAGAGGGGACAGGGGAGTTGTTTTCTACTTTACTATATAATTTGTATATTAAACTACCCATTCCAGGTAACTAATAAGCATTAATATAAGCAGCAAATCAGCGTATCTGGCATTTTATACTGCACGTTGTTGTATATTATGTTTTTGACTACATAGGTGTTGTAAATTGGCATCTAAAATTGTATTCAAATTCTTCGTGTCGGTAATTAGCTGTAAATTAGCATTGTCAGCACTATAAGAAGGTTATCAGTAAAGTAGCTGTATATTTTGCCAAAATAGCATTTAATTAGCATTTAAGGCGACTTTAATGCTTATTGGCCTACATTTGAATAGCATTGGTGATGCTTATTAATTACCTGGGATGCTTTCATAGTTACGTAACTGCCAAAATGAATCATCTAAGATTGAACTCCTCAGAAACTTGCAAAACTCGAGATTGTGATAAACATCATCCAAGATTCATGATTTATGTACAACACAGGTTATTTTGTGGCAATACGAAGTTTGTCGGGTCAGCTAGTCACCAATAAGAAAATTGCAAAAATGGAATTTTATGACTTTAGGGGAGATTAATCAATAATGAAAAAAAACCCGAATTAATCCACCGTGCGGAGTGACCTAGCCTTTCTACTGCCGCAATAATCATTATTTAATTTCCCAGATACATCTATAATTAACTTGACTATATTTTTAAATATCCGTTCCATATTCCTCAAAATCCTCATTTGCCAGTAAAATTCACAACGTATTGCGTAGAGCAATTACATTTTCTTTCCTTAGGTGCGTAAATACTTGTAAGCGTCATTTATGCTACTTGATGAACACCTTATTTAGTTTTATAATATTTACGTGATTTATAGAAAAATAATGTAGGCACAATTTTTGCAGACTTCAATGAATATTTATAGAAAATTAGAAATTAACCCTCTAACGGGTCTACAGACGGCCTTAACTTTCGGGCTTCAGAGCCACGAAACTTGTTTTGAATTGACAATATGTGTTTATAGCAGATTTTTGATATTTTGATATTTTGACATTAATACCATGCGTTCAAAAGTTAGCATCTTTGAAAAACCAGAGTTCAGAAAAATTATTATTATGCTTCGCCTTTGAAGAAAAAGGAAATCTACAACAAAATGATTAATCTCAAAACTTTGTTATTAGTTTGTTTGGCTTGAATTTTGCAATATATTTGAATTAGAAAAAATAACTGAATAGAGCATTAGATATGAAAAAGAGAAATTGAACTTTTTCTTAGCTGGCGCTCCTTCAGATAATTATTTTTGCATGAAAATCAAAACTTAAGCTTCTTTTGAATGTAATTTCATGAAAAGATAGTCATTAGCTTGATCGCATCGTTTTTCCATTGTATCCCGTTAGAGGGCTAGGAAAACAAGATGAGGTCGAAAAATAGTGCAAAAGCTGCGCTATAAACATGCTTGAGAATGGGAAATATGACCGATATGATTTCCAGTGCTTGTCATTTTTGCTTTATTTATTAAAACATGATTCATGACATAAGACATCTGTCCTTTAAAATGTCACTAACGAAAATAAATCTTACAAAATTACTACCGTGCAACGTTTACTTCCTATTTTTCATATACCATTTCTAAGCTCTAGTATCTATTGATTGAAAAGAGCATCTATTGATGCGGATAATTTGTTTGAAATTTGTATAAATTTATTTGGAAAAATCAACTTACTAGTATTTCTAATCCTATCACCACTATACCTACATTCTTAAATTAACTGATTTTCTTCGCTTTTTGCTTTTCTTGTACAATTGTGAATAACAGCAAGTGAAGAAAATGACAATTGAATTCTGAAATCAAAGAAAAGAAAAAAGTATAAGGGTCCATGCCTAGTGGCACGGGCGCAGGCTTGAAGTAGGACTACGAATGTAGAGCAATTCGTCTCCCAATGCCAAAACCGGTGATTTTTGTACGAATTTCATATAATAGATTCCCCAGTTGCGCAGTAACCGAAGGTTTACTTGCGCTGTTGTATTTTATACAACATCTGTGAACCGTTAACTTTATCTCGGTATATCTCGGGAATCTAGCAATAAATAAAATTACTGTTTTCAGTAAGGTTGATCCGTAGACAAATGGTGGAAAAAGTTCCATAAGTTTTTCACCAAGTGGCATTAGTATTCGAGAGAATTCTGTTACGTTTTAGCATGCCTATAAATCGGAGTTGACGCGAGTAACGAAAGGTAAAGGATTGTGTTCTTACATGTGAGAAATTTCAACTTTCATTTCAAATTTCATCATTTCAACTCTTCAGCTAATTTAAATAGTGGATCTGAAAAGGTCCGTTTGTTATTCTCGAATTCTCAAATTTCTGACTCGTGTAATCTACTGTGTTGTAATGGATTTTTTGAAAAATTTCCAATCGATTGAAACCAATATCTCTAGAATCTGTTGACGGATGACTAAGGTATAAGCGTTTTCGTTTTTCTAAAGTGCACCCCAATATAGAAATCAGAGAAGTAGTCCTACTTCAAAACTTATCGATTGAATCCCACTATTTAATATTTATTTGCATGGAATTTAGTCGGTAAAAGTTTTATATTTTCCTTAAATTCAGAGTTCATATTCCACTAAGAGGCTTCAAAAACTTCAGACAATTGGCATGTTTCTCACTTCTCTTGAATTTCAATGCAAATTTAAAAATTGCAAATTGTCATCACATACACACATACATACATACATGCATACATACATACATACATACATACATACATACATACATACATACATACATACATACATACATACATACATACATACATACATACATACATACATACATACATACATACATACATACATACATACATACATACATACATACATACATACATACATACATACATACATACATACATACATACATACATACATCGCACACATTGAATACAATCAACATTTGATTGATACGTTTTGATTTCACACGTTTTAACGGTTTAATATACGGTGCTTAAGTGTTAAAGTTTGAATAACTTTTGAATGAACCGTCCGATTTTAAATAACTCGGTTTCGTTTGATAGATCTCAGCGGTAGTTTTCAAATAATAACAAAATGTGTGATGTTTTTAATTGAATTAATGCTTATATGTTTCAAAAATAGGTTTTAAATACTATTTTTTCACATTTCTTTATGTAACTTTCAAACTACAAGTCCAATCGTCATGAACTTTGGAAGTTAAGGGTTTGCAAGGCTCCTCTTTCATATGCAATCAATTTTGTTCAAATCGGTTAAGGGGCCTATGAGATAATGAAGTCCCATATTTTTCGTATTTTTTTACATAACTTTTGAACTAAAAGTCCGATCCAAATGAAATTCAATAGCAACCTATGGGACACTTAGACCTTTCATTTGGCATTAAGAACTTTAAAATCGGTCCAGCCATCTCCGAGAAAAGTGAGTGAGATTGAAAGCGTTACATACACACATACACACATACACACATACACACGCACACACACACATACATACGCACACACAGAAAATGCTCAGTTTTCAAAACTGAGTCGAATGGTATATGACATTCGGCCCGCAGGACCTTCTTTCCATTTCCGGTTTTCCGAGTGATTTCTATACCTTTATACTATATATTTATATAGTAGAAAGGCAAAACGTTTATAATACCTAAATATTGAAAAACAACATACAAAAAAAATATATTGTACCAAAAAATATCATCAGTTGAAAAAAACGTAAGAAAGGAATTTTCTGACTTTTGGGAAGATAAGTCAATAATAAATAAAACATTTACCTAAAAGTCAAAAAACTTGACATGCCTAAAAAAAATTTGTACCAAAATGATGATTCGATTATCCGGGTAATTCGATTATCCGGGCTGAAAATAAAAATGAACACCCGGATAATCGAGCCCGAGCTGTATACCTACTTCGTTATTAAACGTGTCAAAACTCAATTCCATTGAGTCATAAATTAGGAATTTGTTTATACTGAAAACAATTAGTTGTGCCTTAGGAGCCATTTGAGGAGTAAGCTTTAGCTTAAAATATGTTGTTTTCTTATTTTGTACCACTTCGTATCCCGAGGTGATCACACTGCCTCTCGATGTGACGATATAGGCAAAATCGTCCAAAAGCTTTGTGCAGCTGATTTCAAAAACGACTACAGTGTGAGCACGAATCCTGAAAGTAAATGAAAAAAATTCCGATTGTACCAACAGTTCACAACAACCATGCGTAGGTATGCTTACTTTTGTTTTGATTTCAAAGCGATTTTTAGATAGCGGCTGCTTTTCGATTGGAAACCATAAATGTAATCGACATATTCATAGTCTTTGGTATTATATTTCACCTAAAAGATACATATTGAAATGACAATGTAAAAACAAAAAACCCTGTCATAAAGTTTTAATAGAAGGTCACAAAAATTATAAGCTAGAAGATAATTATTCCGACTTTTCTTTGGGGTTGTTGACCACTCTTCAAAACTTTTTATTGATAATATTTTCTGGATTGCTGAAAAACCTTCCTTGGATATTTATATATTCTACGATGCTTGAGTTACGAGTCCATGAATTATACCCGTGATACAAACTTTCATAAAATTTTTGGACCACATTGTAAAATAATTTTGTAAAATCTCTCACACATTTATTTAACGCATGCGACATGTACTTTTCATTTACGCTCACCCGAATTTCCATTCTATCAGAATTTTTTGGCGGTTCTAAGCCCAGTGAAATTAGACCCTTACGGAGAGTAGCCTGCATTGCAACTTCGCTCTCCAAGGATTCCCCTTCATAATTTATTAAAATTGCTGCAACAGTCTCCTCGGGTGCTGGTTCGCCATTATGATCCGTTATCGATAAATCCACTTGATACGGCAAACCGGGTCTAAACCAGGGCATAGACTTGATCAACGAAACTCTATATGGATGTTCATATATGGGTATTACTTCCACGATATTCACTGTGTGATCTACGGTATAACATATTTTCTAAATAATCGAAATACGAATTCCATGAGATCAATTACTTGTACATGTTTCCACTACTTCCACCCTGACGGAAACATCCCTGCGGTATAGATAAGGATCTTCGATGTCTAAAGCATAAGGTAAATCAAAATTCACGGTGATTATTCCGGAAATATGCTGGTTTGTTATTGTCATATCGAATTCCTCCATTTCACCGTACAAAAACAAATCCACTTGAACAGTCCCATCGACCGCCTCACCGAATGCATATGCTGCTGATACAGTCACGCTAACCTTTTTCTCGTCAATCAGTAAAATTTTAGAGGGATATGCTTTGACAAAGAACTTTGGCAGTACGTACTCTCGCACTTCAATTTGTTTCTCCACTTTCTGGAAAATAAATAGATTTATATTCGACAAGCCTCTTGTTTTTACTATTCTTTAAATATACATAATCCCCAGCTGTCACCGTCAAGCTCCAATTGCCTAAGGCCGGTAGAGTTGGCAGATTTACGGTTGACTGAAAGATTCCATTGTTCAATTTAGCATGCTTCCAATGTCTAATGGAAGTTTCTTTCGAATCTTCAAGGTTAATAGCTACAGTATTGTAGCTCGTCACTGGACGCGTATCGGCATCTATTGCAATAACCCGAAACCTAAGAACATCTCCAGGTGTGTAGACGGGTTTATCAGTTTGTATAAAGATCGACGAGCTTTTCTTATCATACAGTAACTCAATTATTTCATTAAAAACGAAACTATCCTCTAGACTTCGTACCGACAAACTGTATTCAGCCTCAGGAATGGCCCCTACCTACAAAAATGTGCTTGGTTTAGTATGCATCAATCGAATTTAAAGCGGGACGGAAAAGACTCACCTGGAAGCTCACACATTTTCCTGTCTTGCTGGAAAGTTTTATGTCGTTTGTTTCATTCAAAACGGTAACCCCTTCCCTTAATCCTTCCAATTCCAGCTTCAATCGGAGATTATTTGTAAATGAATTGCTGAAGGCTATACTATATGCATTGTTTGCTCGAATAAATTTTGGGCCAATGACTACCAATCTGAAAATTAGTTAATGAAATGTTTAATTAGTTGGCCGCGCTTCTGAGGATGGAGGACCATGCCAGAAAGAGGACAGAGATTGTGTAGAATTCCAGGCTAATTGCACGCGCAAGTTCTATGAGATGATAAAGCAACCTCGTAATGGTCATACACCGAAACCTGACCCGTATAAGGACAAGAAGGAATATTTGTTAACAAACGAGCTCGAGGCGGTCGAGGCGAAGTGGTAAGTTTAAAAATTGGTTGAAAACGCTACTAATAACGCAAGAGTTCGTTTAAGCACTGAACATGAAATGCCATGCTCCTACAGTTTGCGTTTATTTTAGCTAAGCTACAAAAATAAAATATAATATTTTAATATTTATATTATGGTGATTACGTTTTTGAAAATTCCCAATCTTATCATTCTTTTTTACTGGTAAAGGAAATTAAACGCACATCGTTGTTATTCAGTTAAAGCACAAGTTAATTCGATTGATTATAATAAAAAATGCTTGAATTGTCAGGGGTTATGACCATTTCCCTGTGGATCAATAATACTTCATTATTTTGTTGCTGCTACGTTCACTGCACGGGGTATTTCCCAGAATTCTCGCTTAATGTTGTTATAGGAGATAAATAAACACAATCACTAACCCTTGACTTTCGCAAAGCACCGCGATGAAACCGCAACCGAGCAAAATTTGAAACAACCACATGGTAAACGCTTCTTCTGGTTAGTTGATCTTTCAAAACACTCTAATCAGGGGTGCCACATATAATTCTGTGTTTTTTGTTGGAAAAATCTGACAATCTGTACGGCGAGGAAAAATATCTGTGCAAAAATCTGTCCAATGCAAAACAATGAGAGTGAAAAAGATAGAGAGTCATTTTGCTGACTATTTCCGTCTCTTTCACTCTCATGTAAAAACTCAAAAATCTGATTAATCTGTGTAATTTGGCGAAAATCTGTATTCTATGCATACAGATTCTGTACAGGCGATTTCTTTCAAATATCTGTTAAACACAGAAAAATCTGTGCATGTGGCAACCCTGACTCTAATATTCACACATCCGTTTCTCACGGCGGTCACTGCCGTTGTGATCTACCGCTGGACGACCAGAAGTGAATATATGTTTCACATTCTTATCAATAGGGTGGCACTTTCTGAGAGTAGGGTCATATTCTACAAATTATAATTTAGTGATACTAAAGCCTCCCAGTTGGCTTTGAGGTATGACGCAGCCCTTATAAGCCAGTCGTCGTATGTTCGAATCTCTGAGAGGCTGTTAGAGTCAATAGGATCGTAGCAACTGGCCCTGCAATTGTCCTGCACTCTAACAGCTGGCTGCGAAGTCTGTCGTATAAAAACAGAAGGTCAAGTTTCGATAACGAAATGTAGCACCGAATGTCCGAAATTTTCAATTATTCGATTACCGTTAAATCGGTGAGCGTTGTCTGCACCAATCGATTAATTCAACTATTCGTGTCAGTGGTATTCGTTTAAAAATATTCGAATATTTCTTTGAATAATTCGATTAAGGGGGCATAGTACTTTTTACACCATATTTTTTGCCTAATTTCAAATATTTTATTCTCGATAACGCGAAAAGCGAATCGATTCGGGTTTTTTGCATTCCAAACATTGCACTTTATACTAATATTTACAATTTTGTTTGCATATGTGAACCCCTTCCCCTCTCCCCTACGGCTCCTTGAATATGATCGTTCGAAAAAAACATGATTTGCGGCGCTGGGGGTCTTATCCGAATTGCAAAATTCCAAAACGACATGAAAGTATATTAAATTATCTCGTGTTTGACCCATCCTTTTTTTAAAATTCGAACGCATAACAAAATGGCGGACATTCAAACATAAAAGTAAGGTTTTTAGTCGAAAAAATTGACTTTAAACATTTCTAAAAAATACTAAAATAGTAATATCAAAAAAAGGATGGGTCAAACACTAGATAATTTTGTTGGCTTTAAAACAAAAAAAGAATTATGAGAATAGAGGTTTTCCGTCAAAAATTTTTTTTTCACTAAATGTTCGGTTTTAACTCTTAGAAATGATACCCATATAAAACTTTCTTTATTAAAACCTCTAACTACTGTAGAAATGGAAAACTAAAATAAGTATATTTCAATCCGTCACTTCACGGATGTATTACATGCCTTTTTGTACCAGTGTCCTCTATTTTCACCACTTCGAAACCATTTGTGCCACTCTTTACTCTTGTGGCAAGCAACAAATGAAATGAAAAAGAAGATAATCATTAGCTTTTCATTCGTTTTGTCCTTTTCACTCAACCGCTGATACACATATGTCAAAATCTGTTGTGCAATGCTGCCAGAAAATCTGAAAATTTTGATAAACAGTGCAGCCGAAACGAATTTTTTAAAACTCAACATTCGTGATTTGGTGAAAAGAAATTCAACATTCTTGCAATTTGCATTGTTCAAGAAATCGTAGTGAATTCTAGAATCAACAAAAAAAATATATTTTTGCACTATTGTCACTCGTATTGGGAGTACTTTCGAGAAAAAATAAGAAAATTAGGGGTATGATCTGACGGAAAACCTCTATTACATCCAATAGGTTGCTAAAGATATGTACTGAATTCTAAAATAATTAAAATCTGAATTTTCATAATTCAATAATAGGAATTATTAAGTGAAGTTTAGGTGTCCAGCAGACTACCACGTCAGCATAATCGTTAAGATTAGGGCACCTCAGCCGCAGAAGGTTAAGGTTCAAACACAGGCAATTAATTTTCATGGTGATCATGATTACCGCTGAGTGTGTACATACGCATACACAGGGGTGTCACGTTCACTGTGTTTCTGCACGCAGGTGAACTACACCCTCTCTTTCTTGTGTGAATCACAGTTGGTCAGAGAAGTGAAATATTGAACCACACAGCGTCGGTGCAGCGCGATGTGAAGTAAATAGTACCTAAGTAATAGTGTACATAGGGTGCAGCGCACTCAAAAGTGAGTGTGTTGTTTCTTCACACTCACACTTGTTAGTCTCCTCTTTTCCATCGTGTTTCGCTAGTTCGCACAAGGGAAGGTGCGCTGGCACCAACAGCCAAAGCTGCGTATAGGGTGTTTGCAGAGTGCATATGTATTGGAGATCTGTTGGGCAGGCAAAAGTGACAGCGCCATATAAAACACACGGGCTGGGAAGAGCAAAATTTTTTAATTGATTTATTTTCTTTAATCAAAACAGAAATTACAAATTGCTTCTTATATATGGCAAGGTAATATATCTGTTTACTAAATAAAAAAATATTTTCAACAGATAAGCTAAGACGCGGTAGCAATGATCAAAAATGGAACTATGACCTATGTTAGCGGGATAAAACTAAACAAATATCAATAGCCAGCAGTTGCTTTCGGCTAAGGAAGCAATTGATTATGCTAAAACCAATTTTATACTCCGTTACTTTCAACTTGGCCTATGCCGTATACTGCTTCAAAAAACAGTATATTTGGGACACCGATTTAACGCGAATTCACCGAAACCCTAGTTACCATAAGTCAGCATAAATTTCAGGGAACATTTGTCGGTTATTTTGACTATTAGTGGCTTTAAAATGATAAAATTTTTTAGAAATAATGATAATTTTATACAGCACGTTTTTGCTGCATCGAATAGGAAAATATGCAATGTGTGCCCAACAGATGTCTTGCATGTGTGTGTAGCAAAAGCCCTATAGATATCACACAAATTCAAGACGGCACGGAATAGCTAACATAGCAGTACTTAGTATTCACGTAGCGTTTGCGTAGATGATGTATTTCGTTTCTATGGAGATGGAACTGTTATGTAAATAACGGCAGTATAAATTATAGTTACTATATATATATAGTTCGGCGGATAGAAAACCAGGCGAATTGGCATCCCTGATTTTTGAAATTAAAGTTGAAATTATGGAGAAATGTGCAGGTTTTTACGGAAAATAATCGCTAGCGGATGTTTAAAATGACTAGTTCTATGAAAATAAAGTGTGTTTATTAGCATTACTCCCACAATTCGAATTTTGAAAACGTTTGGCTCCGCTTTTGACGTTTAATTGGCTCCCGATTTTTGTATCCGCCGAACTATATGTAGGGAATGAGAGCAGAGAGAATGATGACGGAGACAGAAAAGAAGGAAAATGAAGAGGGTCGTCGTATGATTAGCTTTGAGGAAGACGGTCGATGTAATAGAAAGCCGTGATGTGAATATTGTTTAAATAAATGATTAAAGCTTTGTTACAAATTAAATGACGTTTATGGGTTGTTGGTTAGATTGTGTTGCTGAAAGGGACCGTCAGGACGCGACAATGGCACAGTCCGGTAATTTGAAACCTACTGTCGCTAGAAATTTCGGATGTATTCAGGGTAAGTGACGCGTAATTTAGTGATTGGCACATCGGTGGCGGCAGAACTTACATCAGCAGCTTTGCCAGAGACCGACTTGAATACAAAAATACATTAAGCGAGGAAATTCGATGCCCCCGAGAGGGTAGTGTGTGTGTGTGCGGAATCTCCCTGTGAGGAGATTCTTATGAGAATATCGTGCATTAATTCCCCTGAGAGGGTATTGGTAGTTCCCTGTGAGGAATTATAATAGAACTCCCTGTGAGGAGATTCTGAAAAAGTAAATATTATGCATTAATCCCCCTGAGAGGGTAATAGTAGTTCCCTGAGAGGAATAATTGCAATAGCACTCCCTGTGAGGAGGTACTCCAGAGAGGGTACATTAGTTCCCCTGAGAGGGTGTGCGACGAATTATAGCGTATAAAAGTTTACAACCAAACACCAGAGAGAATAATTCGTTGCGGATGTTCATACCTTGCGATTATTGATTCTCCCATGTTGCTACACGATTCTGAGCAAAACAATGTGCGAAAAATATGGGGTCCTGTCAAATACTACGTAACACGCTTTGAAGAGAAACAGTGTTACAGTAGTCTTCATAAAACCGCCATAAAAATTACGTTGCGAGGGAAGGTTTTTTGTATTATTTAACGACTTTTAACTTTTCAGGTAATACTTCGTTTCATATTCATAGGGTATTGGGCTTTACGTACTATTTTAATTTTCCTTAAATTGTTTGTGAGTTGAAAGTGCTACACTCAAAATAATATTCACGTCGAAGTTACGTGAAAAATCACGTAATTTGATTTTTATGAAGCAATTGCATTTTCTATGTGACTACGGTAAATTGGACTTGAATATCCCCTCAATTTCATGCGTTCGTCACATAAAATGTATGTGATGCTGAGAAACGTCAAGTAAAAGCAAAAAAAAAGTTACGTGAATTTCCGGTGTGAAAATTTGAAATAGCAAAATGGCGGAGAGTGACTGCAATTCTCAGGTAGGAACATATATGAAATATTTTATGAAGGAATAAAGTTATTTTTTTGCACTTTTCAGGAAGTTAGCTGTGCCAGTACTGACGAGAGTCAGCACACGTTCGAACTCGTTGAATATCTGGAGTGTAGCGATCAGACAGAAGGTAAATTAATTTTTATGAACATTATTGCAAAATAGTATTTAAAATTGCTTTTAGAAAGAAGTTGTGATACTACCCCCGAAAGTTTTACGCCAAACCACTTAATCAAAATTCTCGAGAAAACAGAATCCGGGAAACAAATTATCCAGAGAGCAAACGCGGCAGAATTATCGGAGACATCCCAGCTGAAGTTGTCGGAAATTATAGCAAAGTACCACATTTCACTGAAGAAAAAGACGACGGCTTGTGATTTAGATAATTACAGCTCAACCATCGTGGCCCTCTTCAAGTCGGAAAGAAAGGTATAAAATAAATATATTTTATTGAATATTTTTCTTTTAATATTATCTTTAGGAAAATTATTACATACCGCGCGGGGGAGACCGTAGAAACCACGGAGGTAAAATAGCGAATAAGATCGGTAATATCAGGCAGACCCTAAAAAGAAAGGAGTTAAAAGAAGCAGAACATATTAAGAGGTTAAAGCCAGATGCAGACGGTGCCACTGATGACACGCTTGTCGACACAGAAGTTGTGGATTGGCTGCGTCTAAATCACGAACCCTGGTCAACCGTGTTGGACAAATGGGCCAAAAGCTTTTCTTTCCGACAACGCTCCCTACGCAACCTGAAGTGTGTTCGACATTTGGTGAAGGATTTTCCCCATTACCAAAATCCATTCGGCTACCAGCTGGTAAGTATGTGAAGACATGAGTGCCTTAATCGTATTTAATGTAAAAATAACATTTAATGCCTCTATTTTTTTACTTGGTTTCAGATTGATCTAGATTTTACACAACTGTTCTGTGATGCACCCAAGGGGCTGGAAAAATTTATCGCAATTGGAGGAAAATTGAAAACTTATTTCAAACAAAGGTCGCATGACCCATCTGCAGTCGATTTGCTGCCGCTACTTGAGAATAGCAACGAAGGTATATTTAGTTTTAACAAAATATATACTGTGAAGTGGCCTAATTCCGCACGGGTAATTTCGTGCACTCAGCATTAATTCAATAATCTCCCAACAAATTATTCGCATTTTGGAAAATAGCATTTGAAAATATGCATGTTCCCCCAGGAAACCGTCCATTTAGTGCCATGTGTGCTGCATTAGGCACCGCACGGAATTAGGGCACCTCACGGTATACGCCTTGATTTTACAATTAATCAAATTCCTGTCCAGAATTCAGGTCTAATTCTTTGAATATGGTTTATCGAACCACGATGAAACCAAGCGACTGATTTAGTGAACCATACGAACAATTAGAATCATTCGTCCAAAAAAATTTCACTTTTCCAAAAAATAGAACACCTTTAAAACGGTTGCACTACTCAATTAGAAGATAGAATCAACAAAAGAGCGGGCATCGCAACCATGAACCAGCCGGGCGAGAGTTAAGATTCCTATGCTGGTCCAGCAAAAAATAACTCGTCCGTTTTGATTACATGCGCCCTTTGGTTAATTCTATCTACAATTTAATAAAATCAAGGACACAAAGAGCAAATGATGACTATCTGTCACAGATTAATGCTGCATATGTTGTTCCTTTGAAGCAAACTACATATTTTTTCTCAGTGACTTGAGTACGTTTCCAGCAGCAAAATCCATCTAACTGCTGATAAACATGTACGCATAAAGATTCAATTACGTTAGTGTTTAAGACTTCTCGCGTCACTTTTCATTGCGTCCAATGTAACAAATGTAAACAAATCCGGTTTATCACAACAAATTATTGCTTTTTTTAAACTCTATGTTATACAAAAACACCTGCCCAAATAGAATTATTTTGAGGTGAAAAAATTAGCATTATCAAAATGTCCAATGTGCACATTCGAATTACGAATGACTGACTGTTACTTCGGTCGTTCTCATCTGATGTCTAAAGTGCAAAAAAAATCAAAACAAACCCAATCTGTACATTAGACGTTTAGCAAGTGAAAGTTTTTTTTCGCATTATTTATGCATTTTAAGTGAAACAAGCGGTCTAATATTGAAAAATAACCTCGAAAATAGCGTAGCACGGCAACGCACGTATTTTACGGTGATCTCGCTTAATTTATGTGCAATAGCCTGGAAAAATAAAACCGTCCAAAGTACAGCATGAGATGGTAAACAGTCCAATGTAACTTTTTCCATAATAAACCAAAACTGCTTAGTTTTAATTAGATTTTTAAAATCTCCGTTAAATATTGAATGTTATTATTCATCAACCACGTTGAGTGAATGACTGAAAATTATTTCATTTTGAAACAATTTGAAGTTCAATTCGAAGAACTTCGATCTCGTTTTTCTCAATATGGTGGAATTGTTACATTGGACGAAATCAAAAGTGACGCGAGACTTCATTACTTCTGTTGTATTGTTGTACTCACTAAGTGAAAATCCTGTGATTTGCGAGCGGATAAAAAATTGTTCAGATGGAAGGGTCATTGATGATTGAGAGTTTGCCTTATATTAGAGGAAATGTATAAGATTATCTGGTTCTGTTTTTCTGCACTGTAGTACCTCTTGCCAGAAATATTGACCGCTAATGCTATATTGTAATGAAGTAACCATGACTGCAATATGTTCCGAAATGATTCGATTCGGTGGCAGATTCGATTAGGCAATACTCAGCTACTCTAACACCTTTATTATAGGCGATACTGCTTCATTACTGTGCGTAGATTTTTGCCAAAAACATTTATGCACTTTTAACTTACATCAATGTGTTTAATGTGATTTAATTCCAGCAACAATTCGAAATTACTGTTTGTTTCATTCTTTGATCCATTTATTAAACTCAAAAGGATGACCGATGAACGTGTAATTAAAAACATTAAGTCAAATGACGTCCTGACTGGGCTGCCAATTTTTCTACTTGATTTCACGAAAAAAAATTTCAATGCGGCTTAGGAAATAATTAACATTGAACTAAATAATAGAAAAGTAAATTTATTTATAAACAGGAACAGCTTTTACTGAATTTGTTATAAGACCATCGTAATGAAACGGAACGTCGGTGATGGTCGCAAGTATTTTCAATGTGCGCATTCACGCGACAACTTTGACGTTCCGGAATCGTGTGAAATTGAAAATAAATTCGACCCCCACAGGGGTTCCGTTACGTTAAGTCCCCTGTTGACGATTGCTAACGGTCAATGTGTATAATCTATTTGGTTGCCGGGTGAATTACAGATTCAAAAGGCAAAACAGGCATCATCATACAGGCACAGAGAACAGATTAACAGGCTCGAAGGAAGTAATCGATTTTTTGTGTGTAAAATCTGTTGGTAGCGCCCTCCAGAAATAGTTAGCCAAACGCATCAAAAAATATGCATGTACCTTTATCAATATTTCTTTGTGCTGGAGTTACATAGCAACGATGGCAGCGACATCAAGATTTAGTTTGCCACTTACTGCTCGAGGGGTGCCCTATTGAAGGATTACTCGTAGATTACATAAAAACCTTTTACACACTTTTTGTCAATTACCTGGTAGTCTGTTCTCTGTGATACAGGTTGATCGAAAACAAAATGCAATGAAACTCTTTTTGCAGCAATGATAGATCTAAAACCGAAATGATGACTTGTTTTGCAAAATCAAATACAACCCTAAGCATAGACTTTTTAGTTTTTGGTCCTTTAAAAAAGAATTACCTGTTGACCGAATACTTTTAACTAACATCTAAGATCTAACTCAAACGTTTTATTTCATATACCAGAATTTGCGCTCTACTGCTTCTATTAAATACTGTTTTGCCACCCATTTCTGCAGCCGTCAGATATAAGCCGACCATCGCTGTGGCACAAGAAGATACTATAGTTTTTGTGGAGAACGAAGAAGACGTTGCATCGAAGGTTGATTACGTGAATGAAGCATACAGAGATCACAACTTGCCTCCTGCGCCGAAGTTAGTTTTCCTAGGCAGCGGAATAAATAATCTCTCTGGGAAATATTTGGTCGTATATGGTGATATACGCTACGAGCTTTCATCGGCTGCAATAAAACTAACCGCTGTCTTCAACCTACCATATGCAAAGTTGTCTAAGCTTGTGTGGCATTTTTTGAGCGGTGTTGTCTACGGAATTCCCCAACGAGAATCTTACGCGAGTATTAATCAGCTGCGCAATTTTTTAACTACCAGTTACATCGACGAGGCTTAACATGTTTAAATGTATGCTAAAAAGTTGTAGCATGTCGTTCTTTATCGTTCATGATTATCTTGATCATATTAAAAATTATCATATGGTACCCACAACATTTAAATACATATGCACAGTTAAAAATTGTCGTCAGATTTTTTCAAGCTTCTTTCCTTTCAAAAAGCACATTATAAATCATCAATCATTTTCTAAAAATCGAAATAATACCATAGTTAATGTACAGACTGAGCCATACGTCAATGAGTTATCATCAGAGGCCATATCTCCCGAAAAGATGCAATCGGAAGCAGAATTAGTAGCACCTTATTGCTCGCGGAGTAGTTTAAATGCAATCGATAAAGCAGCACTTAATTTCACGTTGAAATTTCATGCAAAAGTAACTTCAGTAGGAAGGATGTATATATTATACAAAATGAAGTAACAGAACTGCTAACGAAATTGTCGAACTACATTGTGAGCTTAAATGTCACTTCATCAAATTTAGAAGATGACTATGTATTTAGAAATACAGTAGAAAAAATGAAAACGATATTTAGAGAGATAAATTCTGATTACAAGTTATTTAAATATATAAAGTGTGCAATCGGATTACCAGCACCATCAATAGTAATGATTGAAAATTGTAATCATTCAGTTATTCCAATTCATGAATTACAAATAGACAAAGAAATCACTAAAAGTTATCTTATAATCATGCCAATCTTTAATCAAATACAAAAATTTTTCGAGTGCGAAAATGTTTTTAAACGAACCATTGAAAATCAAAATCATTTGGAAAAATCAATGTTTATAGATAATTTTATCAATGGTTCTACGTGGCAGCGGGTGAAGGAAAAGTATGTAAATGAAATTATAATTCCTGTTTGGCTGTATACAGACGAATTTGAAGTCAATGATTGCCAAAGCTCACACAGTAACCGGCATTCAGTGTGTGGAATTTATTTTAGTTTCCCAACACTTCCAAAAACATATGCTTCGAAATTGAATAACATTTTTGTGGCCGGCATGATAAAAAAAGTTGACATAAAAGATGTTGGGGTAAATAAACTGATGGCTGCTGTTTTAGAAGCTTTCACAAAAATAGAAGTAGATGGAATCAAACTAAATATCGACAGCGAAGTTGTGTCAGTGAAATTTTTTTTAAGTTTATTGCAAGGGGACAACCTTGGAATTCATTCCATGCTTTCGTTTTCGAGTGGCTTTAATGCCACGTTCTATTGTCGCTTCTGCAGGAGGCCCAAAGATTTACTAAAAACGGATGTGATTGAGCATGCAGACTGTCTTCGGCGCAGAGTAGACTACGAACAAGATTTGGAAATCAATAGTCTTAGTGACACAGGTATCGCAGGACCTTCTTTGTTTAACACTTTGCCATCATTTCATGTAACCGAAAATAGAAGTGTGGATGCCATGCACGATATATTTAGTACCGGAGTGTGTAAATACGGCTTTATTGAAATTCTAAATTATTGCATCTATATCAAAAAATATTTTACTCTTAAAGATTTGAATGCTCGTAAGAGAGAAGTCGCGGAGTTATCGCTGGATAGTGAACTATCTCGAATGCCTGACATAACTGAATCATTTAGCAGTAAAGATAAACGTAAAACCGTTTCACTCAAATCAACATCTAACGAGATGCGTGTTTTTTGCCACAGTTTTACATTCTTAATAGGCCAGTATGTACCACTAAATGATGCAGTGTGGAATTATGCCATTAAACTCGTACAGCTTGTTGATCTTTGTTTAAGACGCTCATTCTCTATGGAAAATATCGATGAATTAAAATGTTTAATTGCCACTCACCATGCCATTTATAGAGATTTATTTAAAAAGAACCTTACACCGAAACATCATTTCCTAGTACACTACCCAAGCATAATTTTATCATCAGGGCCCATTTATAATATGATGTGTTTTCGTAACGAAGCGAAGCATAAAGGTTTCAAACAATACGCTCATATAATGGCTTCTAGGAGAAACATATGTTATACTCTTTGTATCAAATCATATCTACAATTTACAAACGATCTTTTAAATAACACATTTTTTAAATCTAGTGAATCTAAACAGTCGCATCTGTCAGATTTGAGACTGAGAAATTATTTTTGTAAACTAATTCAACCTTTAAATATAGCTACAAGTTTTCATGTATCACTTTCCAGTTCTATAGTTCACGAAAATATTGTTTATAAAACAGGTCAATTTGTCGCGGAGTGTGTTGGCAATAATATTTTGTTGTACGAAATAATAGAGGTAATACTGTGTGAGGAAAAATGTTATCTGATCTTGCAACAGTGGAAAGCTGGTTGTTTTCATGAGCATTACCAAGCTTACGAATGTATCGGTAGTACAGATATAGTTGAGATCATAGAAGCAAACTTTTTCACTAGACCACCAGTATCAATCATAATCATCAATCGAAATCTAAATGATGAACTTATGGGAAGAAAAATGTTATTTAGAATGCAAAATAGCTTTAATGTTCAGTAATATTATAAATAATCTATACCTATAAAGAAGGATTTCTGTCTGTCTGTCTGTCTGTCTGTCTGTCTGTCTGTCTGTCTGTCTGTCTGTCTGTCTGTCTGTCTGTCTGTCTGTCTGTCTGTCTGTCTGTCTGTCTGTCTGTCTGTCTGTCTGTCTGTCTGTCTGTCTGTCTGTCTGTCTGTCTGTCTGTCTGTCTGTCTGTCTGTCTGTCTGTCTGTCTGTCTGTCTGTCTGTCTGTCTGTCTGTCTGTCTGTCTGTCTGTCTGTCTGTCTGTCTGTCTGTCTGTCTGTCTGTCTGTCTGTCTGTCTGTCTGTCTGTCTGTCTGTCTGTCTGTCTGTCTGTCTGTCTGTCTGTCTGTCTGTCTGTCTGTCTGTCTGTCTGTCTGTCTGTCTGTCTGTCTGTCTGTCTGTCTGTCTGTCTGTCTGTCTGTCTGTCTGTCTGTCTGTCTGTCTGTCTGTCTGTCTGTCTGTCTGTCTGTCTGTCTGTCTGTCTGTCTGTCTGTCTGTCTGTCTGTCTGTCTGTCTGTCTGTCTGTCTGTCTGTCTGTCTGTCTGTCTGTCTGTCTGTCTGTCTGTCTGTCTGTCTGTCTGTCTGTCTGTCTGTCTGTCTGTCTGTCTGTCTGTCTGTCTGTCTGTCTGTCTGTCTGTCTGTCTGTCTGTCTGTCTGTCTGTCTGTCTGTCTGTCTGTCTGTCTGTCTGTCTGTCTGTCTGTCTGTCTGTCTGTCTGTCTGTCTGTCTGTCTGTCTGTCTGTCTGTCTGTCTGTCTGTCTGTCTGTCTGTCTGTCTGTCTGTCTGTCTGTCTGTCTGTCTGTCTGTCTGTCTGTCTGTCTGTCTGTCTGTCTGTCTGTCTGTCTGTCTGTCTGTCTGTCTGTCTGTCTGTCTGTCTGTCTGTCTGTCTGTCTGTCTGTCTGTCTGTCTGTCTGTCTGTCTGTCTGTCTGTCTGTCTGTCTGTCTGTCTGTCTGTCTGTCTGTCTGTCTGTCTGTCTGTCTGTCTGTCTGTCTGTCTGTCTGTCTGTCTGTCTGTCTGTCTGTCTGTCTGTCTGTCTGTCTGTCTGTCTGTCTGTCTGTCTGTCTGTCTGTCTGTCTGTCTGTCTGTCTGTCTGTCTGTCTGTCTGTCTGTCTGTCTGTCTGTCTGTCTGTCTGTCTGTCTGTCTGTCTGTCTGTCTGTCTGTCTGTCTGTCTGTCTGTCTGTCTGTCTGTCTGTCTGTCTGTCTGTCTGTCTGTCTGTCTGTCTGTCTGTCTGTCTGTCTGTCTGTCTGTCTGTCTGTCTGTCTGTCTGTCTGTCTGTCTGTCTGTCTGTCTGTCTGTCTGTCTGTCTGTCTGTCTGTCTGTCTGTCTGTCTGTCTGTCTGTCTGTCTGTCTGTCTGTCTGTCTGTCTGTCTGTCTGTCTGTCTGTCTGTCTGTCTGTCTGTCTGTCTGTCTGTCTGTCTGTCTGTCTGTCTGTCTGTCTGTCTGTCTGTCTGTCTGTCTGTCTGTCTGTCTGTCTGTCTGTCTGTCTGTCTGTCTGTCTGTCTGTCTGTCTGTCTGTCTGTCTGTCTGTCTGTCTGTCTGTCTGTCTGTCTGTCTGTCTGTCTGTCTGTCTGTCTGTCTGTCTGTCTGTCTGTCTGTCTGTCTGTCTGTCTGTCTGTCTGTCTGTCTGTCTGTCTGTCTGTCTGTCTGTCTGTCTGTCTGTCTGTCTGTCTGTCTGTCTGTCTGTCTGTCTGTCTGTCTGTCTGTCTGTCTGTCTGTCTGTCTGTCTGTCTGTCTGTCTGTCTGTCTGTCTGTCTGTCTGTCTGTCTGTCTGTCTGTCTGTCTGTCTGTCTGTCTGTCTGTCTGTCTGTCTGTCTGTCTGTCTGTCTGTCTGTCTGTCTGTCTGTCTGTCTGTCTGTCTGTCTGTCTGTCTGTCTGTCTGTCTGTCTGTCTGTCTGTCTGTCTGTCTGTCTGTCTGTCTGTCTGTCTGTCTGTCTGTCTGTCTGTCTGTCTGTCTGTCTGTCTGTCTGTCTGTCTGTCTGTCTGTCTGTCTGTCTGTCTGTCTGTCTGTCTGTCTGTCTGTCTGTCTGTCTGTCTGTCTGTCTGTCTGTCTGTCTGTCTGTCTGTCTGTCTGTCTGTCTGTCTGTCTGTCTGTCTGTCTGTCTGTCTGTCTGTCTGTCTGTCTGTCTGTCTGTCTGTCTGTCTGTCTGTCTGTCTGTCTGTCTGTCTGTCTGTCTGTCTGTCTGTCTGTCTGTCTGTCTGTCTGTCTGTCTGTCTGTCTGTCTGTCTGTCTGTCTGTCTGTCTGTCTGTCTGTCTGTCTGTCTGTCTGTCTGTCTGTCTGTCTGTCTGTCTGTCTGTCTGTCTGTCTGTCTGTCTGTCTGTCTGTCTGTCTGTCTGTCTGTCTGTCTGTCTGTCTGTCTGTCTGTCTGTCTGTCTGTCTGTCTGTCTGTCTGTCTGTCTGTCTGTCTGTCTGTCTGTCTGTCTGTCTGTCTGTCTGTCTGTCTGTCTGTCTGTCTGTCTGTCTGTCTGTCTGTCTGTCTGTCTGTCTGTCTGTCTGTCTGTCTGTCTGTCTGTCTGTCTGTCTGTCTGTCTGTCTGTCTGTCTGTCTGTCTGTCTGTCTGTCTGTCTGTCTGTCTGTCTGTCTGTCTGTCTGTCTGTCTGTCTGTCTGTCTGTCTGTCTGTCTGTCTGTCTGTCTGTCTGTCTGTCTGTCTGTCTGTCTGTCTGTCTGTCTGTCTGTCTGTCTGTCTGTCTGTCTGTCTGTCTGTCTGTCTGTCTGTCTGTCTGTCTGTCTGTCTGTCTGTCTGTCTGTCTGTCTGTCTGTCTGTCTGTCTGTCTGTCTGTCTGTCTGTCTGTCTGTCTGTCTGTCTGTCTGTCTGTCTGTCTGTCTGTCTGTCTGTCTGTCTGTCTGTCTGTCTGTCTGTCTGTCTGTCTGTCTGTCTGTCTGTCTGTCTGTCTGTCTGTCTGTCTGTCTGTCTGTCTGTCTGTCTGTCTGTCTGTCTGTCTGTCTGTCTGTCTGTCTGTCTGTCTGTCTGTCTGTCTGTCTGTCTGTCTGTCTGTCTGTCTGTCTGTCTGTCTGTCTGTCTGTCTGTCTGTCTGTCTGTCTGTCTGTCTGTCTGTCTGTCTGTCTGTCTGTCTGTCTGTCTGTCTGTCTGTCTGTCTGTCTGTCTGTCTGTCTGTCTGTCTGTCTGTCTGTCTGTCTGTCTGTCTGTCTGTCTGTCTGTCTGTCTGTCTGTCTGTCTGTCTGTCTGTCTGTCTGTCTGTCTGTCTGTCTGTCTGTCTGTCTGTCTGTCTGTCTGTCTGTCTGTCTGTCTGTCTGTCTGTCTGTCTGTCTGTCTGTCTGTCTGTCTGTCTGTCTGTCTGTCTGTCTGTCTGTCTGTCTGTCTGTCTGTCTGTCTGTCTGTCTGTCTGTCTGTCTGTCTGTCTGTCTGTCTGTCTGTCTGTCTGTCTGTCTGTCTGTCTGTCTGTCTGTCTGTCTGTCTGTCTGTCTGTCTGTCTGTCTGTCTGTCTGTCTGTCTGTCTGTCTGTCTGTCTGTCTGTCTGTCTGTCTGTCTGTCTGTCTGTCTGTCTGTCTGTCTGTCTGTCTGTCTGTCTGTCTGTCTGTCTGTCTGTCTGTCTGTCTGTCTGTCTGTCTGTCTGTCTGTCTGTCTGTCTGTCTGTCTGTCTGTCTGTCTGTCTGTCTGTCTGTCTGTCTGTCTGTCTGTCTGTCTGTCTGTCTGTCTGTCTGTCTGTCTGTCTGTCTGTCTGTCTGTCTGTCTGTCTGTCTGTCTGTCTGTCTGTCTGTCTGTCTGTCCTGTGTTCCTTATAGAATCAAAAACTACTGACCCAATCGGCGTGAAAATGTGCATGTAGAGGTTTTTGGGGCCAGGAAAGGTTTTAGTGATGGTTAGAGACCCCTCCCCCCACTAAGAGGGGGGGCTCCCATACAAATGAAACACAAATTTCTGCATAACTAATCAAGCAAATAGAACCAAATTTGGCATGTGGGTGTTTTCGGTGACAAGAATTTATTCTAGGGTAATTTGAGACCCCTCCCCTCTTTATAAGGGGAATTATAACTCCTCTCCCCTTTAAGAGGGGGGGTTTCCATACAAATTTCCTCATAACTCGAGAACTAATCAAGCAAATGGAACCAAATTTGGCATGTGAAGGTTTTCGAGGGCAAGAAAATTTTCTATGTTGAATTAGGACCCCTCCTCACTTTAAGAGGGGGGGCTCCTGTACAAATGAAATACCAATTTCCTCATAACTCGAGAACTAATCAAGCAAATGGAACCAAATTTGGCATGTGAAGGTTTTCGAGGGCAAGAAAATTTTCTATGTTGAATTAGGACCCCTCCTCACTTTAAGAGGGGGGGGCTCCTGTACAAATGAAATACCAATTTCCTCATAACTCGAGAACTAATTAAGCAAATGGAACCAAATTTGGCATGTGTGTGTTTTTGAGGACAAAATTTTTTTCTATGATGAATTGGGACCCCTCCCCACTTTAAGAGGGTGGGGGGGCTCCTATACAAACGAAATACAAATTTCCTTATAACTCGAGAGCTAATCCAGCAAATGGAACCAAATTTGGCATGTAGGTGTTTTTGGAGGCAAGAATGTTTTCTATGATGAATAAGAACCTCTCCCCACTTTAGGAGGGGGGCTCCTATACAAATGAAATACAAATTTCCTCATAACTCGAGAACTAATCAAGCAAATAGAACCAAATTTGGCATGTGGGTGTTTTCGGTGACAAGAATTTATTCTATGGTAAATTGAGACCCCTCCCTCTTTATAAGGGGAATTGTAACTCCTCTCCCCTTTAAGAGGGGGGACTTCCATACAAATTTCCTCATAACTCGAGAACTAATCAAGCAAATGCAACCAAAATTGGCATGTGAAGGTTTTCGAGAGCAAGAAAATTTTCTATGGTGAATTAGGACCCCTCCTCACTTTAAGAGGGGGGGCTCCTGTACAAATGAAATACCAATTTCCTCATAACTCGAGAACTAATCAAGCAAATGGAACCAACTTTGGCATGTGAAGGTTTTCGAGGGCAAGAAAATTTTCTACGGTGAATTAGGACCCCTCCCTACTCTAAGAGGGGGCAGGAGCCCCCCCTCAAATGAAATACAAATTTCCTCCTAACTCGAGAACTAATCAAGCAAATAGAACAACATTTGGCATGTGGGTGTTTTTTTTGGTGACAAGAATTTATTCTATGGTAAATTGAGACCCCTCCCTCTTTTTAAGGGGAATTGTAACTCCTCTCCCCTTTAAGAGGGGGGACTTCCATACAAATTTCCTCATAACTCGAGAACTAATCAAGCAAATGCAACCAAAATTGGCATGTGAAGGTTTTCGAGAGCAAGAAAATTTTCTATGGTGAATTAGGACCCCTCCCCACTTTAAGAGGAGGGGCTCCTGTACAAATGAAATACAAATTTCCTCATAACTCGAGAACTAATCAAGCGAATTGAACCAAATTTGGCATGTGGGTGTTTTTGGAGACAATTTTTTTTTCAATGATGAATTGGGACCCCTCCCCACTTTAGGAGGGGGGGTCCTATACAAACGAAATACAAATTTCCTCATAACTCGAGAACTAATCCAGCAAATGGAACCAAATTTGGCGTGTAGGTGTTTTTGGAGGCAAGAATTTTTTCTGTGATGAATTAGGACCTCTTCCCACATTAGGAGGGGGGGCTCCAATACAAATGAAATACAAATTTCCCCATAACTCGAGAACTAATCAAGCAAATAGAACCAAATTCGGCATGTGGAGGTTTTTGGAGGCAAAAATATTTTCTACGGTGAATTAGGATCCTTCCACACTTCAAGAGGGGGGGCTTCTACACAAATGAAATACAAATTTCCTCATAATTCGAGAACTAATCAAGCAAATGGAACCATATTTGGCATGTGGGTGTTTTTGGAGGCAACCATTTTTCCCATGATGAATTAGGACTTCTTACCTTTTTAGGAGGGGGGGGGGGCTCCCATACAAACGAAATACAAATTTGCTCATAACTTTAGAACTAATCAAGCAAATGGAACCAAATTTGGCATGTGAGAGTTTTAGATGGCAGAATTTTTTTTCTGTGGTGTATTACGACCCCTTTCCCTTTTAAGAGGGTGGGCTCCCATACAAATGAAATACAAATTTCCTTATAATTTGAGTACTAATCAAGCAAATGGAACCAAATTTAGCATGTAGGAGATTTTTGAGTCTTGAATTTATTTTATGCTAGTTAGAGACCTCTCACCCCTGTGGTAGGGGGATATGGACTCTCATACAAATAAAACAGAAATTTTTGCGAAACTCAAAAACTAATCCAACTCGAGAAATTCGAGACTCTTCCATAAAACATTAATCAATAACAAGACCACAAAAACTATCTATAGTAACACTAGATCATTCAGGACGAGCCGGTCGCGAGTGTTGCCGGTGACCCGCCGTCGGAAGCGCCGCCCACTGGGGGGCTTGCAAAACTCGAGAAGTGACAAAGATCATCCGAGATTCATGATTTATGTACAACACAGGTTAATTTGTGGCAATACGAAGTTTGTCGGGTCAGCTAGTAATTTAATAAATACAACAACATATGTACAAATGTTACGAACGGTAACACTACCCTACTACCCAACCCTACCGTACTACTCCCTCTAGAAAACTCTAGAATGAAACTCTACTCAATAGATTAAGCCCAGGGTTAAGTAGGCACCTTTGCGTGCTCTCTCGACTTTCCTGAAGAACGTATTTTTGTAACGTGAGATTAACCAACAAAATCTATTTTTATCTAAATTTTTATCTAAACAAAATGATGTTGACCGTTTTACCCTACGGTTCTCTATAGTGCTACGTAACTGCACGGATAGAATAGGACAAAAGTATTCATCTCTCAAACTAGGTTTTCGATAAAGTATATCTCAAGCACGCAATAGATATTTGTTTCACAAATTTCTACGTGTTGGACGCTTTAACTGTTTATCTGGGAGTAACAGGAAAATTAACGATTTACTGCGTATAATGGACGGAATATATCTTATACAATCTTTTACTACAAGAGTGCGGAACAATATTTTCTAAAATCTGCTCAAAGTAGTCGTCGAGTCATTATATAGCTTCGCAGGCTTCAGATCAAAAGAAGACCTATTAAGAAATCGTCGATATTGCCAGGGTGTCAAGGCCATACATTCCTAGATTTAATGTTTAGAGACTATTTTTCAACAAAAAAGTTTAGAAGATTTAGTTAATGTTAAAAGTTGAAACAACTTCAGTTAAAAATGCGATACTGCTCCAAGCAAAAGCTTGTTTCGTCAATATTATAGATTCTCTCGGAAGAGATGTTATGGGTAACATCTCGGAGCAAATCGAAATAGCGGAAGTTAAAAAATAGATCAACGGCTAATTTCCTGGCAACTTCAACGAATTGTGGTTTTGTCAGAGACAAATTGGGCCGGCACTTGAAAATCAAAAAATAATCATCTCCTGGGACGCCATTTTTAAACACCGTATTAACGGAGTTTCTTTTCAATTAGCTCTAAGTAGTGATGTCCGATTTTTTCAGTTAATCGATTAGTAAACAATCGATTACTTTTTAGACGGCCAATAATCGACATCGATTAATCGGCGCTGCATAATCGATTAATCGAAATAATCTGTTGGTTATAACCTTTACGTCCTGTAATGGGGCGGGATGGGTTTTGGGGCAGGGAGCAGTGACAACCTTCACTTAAGCGCCAGGCAAGGATTAACTTGCCGTGAAGGAGCGTGTTTAGCGATACAATCCCGGTCCGGCTAGAATACCTCAGGGCAGGTCCATCAAACGCTCAACTATAAACTTACGAACGAAATGCCGACTAACCTAACATCGGTTGAATCCATTCGGCCGACTCAACAGGGGGACAAGAGCAACCATCGGCTAGTGCAGTGTCCCCTAGGCATCCTACACTAACCTACCGGAGGCTAACTCGCGAACCGATCTGGGGGGGTGGCACATTCGGGGACTCACACTTTCCGAGGACACATATCGTAGCAAACACCATCTCGAGGGTTAACAGATCTTCATTTACACGTTTCGCTTAATCTAGTGGTTAATTTTCTTCAGTTTTACTTACGGCCTGCTGCTTCTTGTCGACGACGGGTCTCTGATGTTCCGATGAACAGGTGACTGTGCTAGACCAGCGGTTTCGTAGACCGCTTACAGATAGCCCGTACCAAATACGTGGTGGGTGGCGAATGGTGAATCGAATGTTTAAGTTCGACATCCGGTAGCCGGTACGAACGGTGATGAATCCACCGACCGACAGTAACGATTGGTCATGTGGTGGGTATAGCATACGGTTGGCTCTTCGGCGATCGGTTCCTACGATCGATGGTGTATAGGGCCACGGATGGTAGCAACTGCCTGCTCGCTCGGTGTGTTGCTCGGAGAATCGGATCACGCACTCATGGTCGACACGTGGTGAGGCCGACTGACGACGGTCGCGCTCTCAAGGTCTAAGGGAAGACCTCCGTTTGAAGGAGGGTGCTGGTGGTCCTTTTCTTCGTTCGACTAGGTAATCTAACCTCGCTTTAGCTCCTATATTTTCTATCCGTGTTTTTTCCACTTTACTTCTACTTATTGTATCTTTTCCGAATACTAGTTTACTTCGATTTTCGTCTTCTCATGTATCACTTTGCGTCTTCTAACTTCTAGCCCTTTCCAATCTTGCGTGTCGTCTCTTAGGTGGTTATCTTTGAAATCGCTCATTCCCCAGACTGATTGGCCTGTCCTGTCAAACACAGGACTTTACGACGGGACCGACGATTCAGCTTCGGCTAGTTTCGCCAGGTTCCATCCGGTGGGCATTAGCAGGGTTTGTTTACTGTCGCGGTACCCTAACCTTTTTCGGGGATAACGGCAGGTAACGCGAACAGGCTTTTAGTGACGGTTGTGTGTGGGATTGGACAATATTGTTTGTTACCTTATTTATTTTGTAACCTCGTTGCAATCCCCGACACCAAAAAATAGTTTTGCGTCCCGTAGTACTGTCCACGAGTGTTTTGGAATGTGCAGTCAGACTTAGGCTAGTTACATAGAAATCGAGGAGACCGCATTTTTTGGTTTTTGTATAGAAAAAGACGAAGGGTATTACCCAGTTTTCTAAAAATTCCTTTCAAGATTCCGTGTCTGACAGACTGACAAATTTTCGAATTATCTTTTGACGGTGGCACAGTTAGTATCTAGATAAAGTTTAGTTTGGTTTTTAGGCTTCAGCGTGGTATTTAAATCGGCCTACTGCGTGCAAACTGGATGATTAAAAGCAAAGCCTTGGGGTTAAACATCCTTTCTAGGATTTGACCCATCTTTATCGACAGACTTCACAGCCAGATATTAAAGTACAAGACAGTTACGGGGCTGCAACAATCCTACTGACTCTATCTAGGAGTACTGCCTAGCTGAGATTTGAACATACGACTACTGGTTTCTTAGATCAGCATCGTATCTCGAAACCAACGAACTGGCTGATTGCATGTGGTTAATTTAGAAGGTAAGCGCCTGCCACTGTAATAATTAAATTTGTTAGAAATTGTCAAACAATAAAATTTTAAATAATCCGGCATAATCGAACGGCCAGTTAATCGATTATCTAATAATCGGAACATAAAGCAATCGATTAAAAATTAATCAATTATTTTAGCGGACAATCGATTAGTTCGATTAATCGAGAAGTAATCGGACATCACTAGCTCTAAGTAATAGTAATGTCTCTTTCGAGTATGTGAAAATGGTTTTCCGGAAGTACTTTCAGACCATGATGAATTCTGAAACCGAATACTCAATTCGTAATAGATAGTTAGTCCACTGTTGCTATTTCAACTTACCCCTCTGTACGCATTTCTATTTACCACGTGAGGTTAAAATATGGGGGTTAAGCTGAAATGGCCACAATTTATGACAGTCAGAAGGTGCATTTAGGAAACCCGTTCAGTGAAAAAAAATCTGAGGGGTTGTTCACAAGACACGACCGAATAGGTGACGTAGGACTACGTAAGTCTCTTTGTAGCGATAGTAGGATGTATCCATGTATGTAATAATACGATTCTTCATGTATACAACCGACATACGCAACGTTTATCAAAGTAGTAACATTGTATACGTTCAATCCTCAACCGATTTTGGAGTTATATCCATGAATTGATTGAATCTATTTTATTAAACCGAATCGAAGTCACACTAAACCAAGCAGTGAATAAATTTTCATGATCTGTTTCTACGTTGAATAATGCTTTTCCTCTGGTAATCGGTAGACGGTACGCGCGAGTTTTCAAACAGCTGAAAAATTTGGCAAAATTTTTCTGCAGTTTACAAAAGAAGAACACTGATAATAAAGCATTTACAAGTTGCAGACGTTTTGGAAGTGGCACAAAATGTCGCCCGTGATCAGTAAACTTATTCCCGCCATTAGTTGGACGTTCGCAATGGCGAAAAGTTCAACTTTTCCCTCGTTGCCTGTGTTATTATGGTATTAACTGGGCAAGAAAATATAATAAACTCTTCAATCGTAGTGTCATCCTTAAAAGGACCGATTATTTATTATCATAACTCTAGCTTGCAATAAACTTGCACTAACGCACCTAACGTAATTCTCTTTTCGGTAAATTGAAGTACCGATAACCGCTTACCAGGCACGGCTTATTGCAACGGACCAGCCGAAAAGCCTCAGCAGCTATGCAATCGATGAAACCGTTCGTGTATGGTCATGAGTCACGATGAAATACCAGTCCAGGCCAGGTGGCCAACTGCAAGTGACATGGCATAATTCTGGTTGTTTGGTTGTCGCGAGCAGCATATTTCCTGCCAATTCCAGAACTTCAGCAGCCAGATATTCCATCACGGTAGCGAGACTAGTGCTCTAGCTCCAACACGCTCAGCATACTTTCCTTTCCTCAGCAGCCGATGAACACGACCAACTGACGACGATGTGCACCGTAAGGCAAACAATGTTTCAAATACAACCTTTAAAATTTTGCCACGGATGTGACTCGAAAGCTGCCTGCCCGATGTGTCGCAAGTAAAAGGCATAGCAGCCAAAACCATATCGGTCACTGGCGGATGAGTCGATGGATTCTTCGGTTTGTTGGCGTCTCGCTTGGTGAATTTGGATGCCTTCGCTGCCTTATCCGGGGAAGCAGCAACAGTTGAAGCTCAACAACTTTCGATCGGATTCTATAGGGCGTAAATTAATACAATCATAAGGAAGCTTAACCCATAGCTCACATCGTATATATTTCTGTCATCCGTGCTAAGGAAGCACTGACGTGGGAAGGCAAAAAAATGAAAATAATTCTATTTTTCAATGACGCGCATTGAAAATCAATAGTTTTCTATATTTTCAATATTTTCCAAATCGATTTTCCGATCAATTGGTGTAAATATTTTTGAAATCTATTGAAAATTGACTGAATTATAAGCCGAAGCGTGAATACGCATTTCAACTTTGATGACGTCATTTCCAACAACCAATCACGAAGCGAGAATTCTGGTAAAACATAGGTTCATTACTTTCAATTGTTCAAAAGTTCAGCATCAAGAATCCATACTTTTCTTCATTTGGGCCAATTCTTAGAAGATTTTCCAATCGATTGGTGTAAGAATATTAAAAATCGATCGGGAAACCACTAAGCTATTAGCGTTCAAAACCTGACCACTTTTCGAGAAAGATTTTTTGGAATAACCCCCTATACCAGATACCTTCCTGAAAGACGTAGTCTTACGTCAAAATCTAGCAGCAATTCATCATTGTCGCTTCCGTTTTAACCTACCCCGCATTTCCGCTTGCCACGGTATAGGGTCTTTTTCTAATTCCCGTCGTAATAAGGAAAGCCATTACAATTTTCATCATTTGCTGGATGGATTTAGTGAATACTCCAAAAGTTCTTGTACTGATTTAACTAAAACACACTTACCTTCCGATCCGTGAACTTTGAAATCATTGAAAAGCGACTATTAAAGCATATTATTGAAATTACGCAACTGACTTTATTGCTAAAATTCGTCGTACCGTTTTAAAATCCGTCCAACAAAATTTTTCATCGTCCGAACTAAAAATCACAACAATGTTTACGAAGCTAACGCGCATGTATTTGTGTAGGACGGCATGACAAATGTTATTCTACAAAATTTCTGCAGGTCAGGCAACTTTTTCTGGCTGTAGAATAACGACAATGCCTTGCGTGAGTTATTTTCATTTATGAATGACGGAAATTAGCACGATTAGTCGACATTGTCTTCTTCGTCGCACGAAAAAACGTAGGAAATTTGGCTGGTGTGACTTCTTTAATGATAAAAAGCATTTAAATAGATCTCAGCTCGCTTTGATTGATTGCGTATGATAGACAACTAACTAAAATATTAGGGAATAACTAGTTTTGCATTGTGTGTCATAAAAATGCTGATATTTTTAATAATTTGTGTTGGATAGGACGGGAATAGGCAATTACGACGATGTAGCAACATATCCTACCTCAATTCAAAACAAATTTTGTATGTGGCTCTGAAGTTCCAAAAGCGACCCGATCCTGTTCCTGTTCCTGATCCTGTTATTTTTTGACCGATTTTTTGCTAACAATGGCTGTTATGAATTAGCCACCAGCCGTGGAGGGGCTCTGTAGCCGCAAGGTTACCGAGTCTGCTTTGGCAAGCGAATGATCGTGGGTTCGAATCTTAGTAGAATCAGGCCATTCGATGTCAAAGTGACTTAAGCATGGGTTTATTCTCAGGTCCCTCATTTACCCTTCCTTAATGCTGAATTTTATGTTATCTCGATAAAGTCTATTCACAGTGCAACATGAGACCCTTATAGTTAAATGCACTGGTGTGCTGTGCCAGGGATGGCTATAATTGGGGACAGCGCTATCGTGTGGAACAAGGTGGGTAAAGTAGAGAAAGCATTGAAAGAAGGGTAAAACCCAATTACACACAAGCACGCATGAAATTCAATAAGCATATCGCTCACTCAATAGCGATTATAGCAAAGAAATGCACCTGGGCGATATCACAATAGATCTGCGACCAGTATCGCAGTGATGAGTCCATACAAAAAAAAAACTACAAGGTATACAGCCCTAAGGGTTGTACGAAAGGGTGGCGTAGGACTGTGTCATATAATACTCATTACATTGATAACATGTTTTAATCGAAGAAGTATAACTTTATGTCTGATCATTAGATCAAAGACTAATGCAAACTGCATTTATGGCATATGCATATTTGAGTATCTGTGAGTATCATTGTTTGAGTGTTTATTTGTAAAAAAAGAGCGAAATATTCTGATTTAATTCTTCATTGAATTAATGGTGGTTTAAAAAAAACCGTTTGAAATTGTTTGGTGGCCCTGAATAGAACTATGTTTGAGCTGATAGCACTTCTTAAAAATCAGTACTATAATTACTGTTGCCAATATATAGATGGATGTCGCTTTAGACTCTAGGATGATGGTTGCCCGCTAATACAGGAGTGATAGGAAATACCAAATCACTGTAAAGTAGAAATGGATTAGTTTTATCAAAATACTGACCGTCCGTCAGTGCGATTAGTGATGTCCGATTACTTCTCGATTAATCGAACTAATCGATTGTCCGCTAAAATAATTGATTAATTTTTAATCGATTGCTTTATGTTCCGATTATTAGATAATCGATTAACTGGCCGTTCGATTATGCCGGATTATTTAAAATTTTATTGTTTGACAATTTCTAACAAATTTAATTATTACAGTGGCAGGCGCTTACCTTCTAAATTAACCACATGCAATCAGCCAGTTCGTTGGTTTCGAGATACGATGCTGATCTAAGAAACCAGTAGTCGTATGTTCAAATCTCAGCTAGGCAGTACTCCTAGATAGAGTCAGTAGGATTGTTGCAGCCCCGTAACTGTCTTGTACTCTAATATCTGGCTGTGAAGTCTGTCGATAAAGATGGGTCAAATCCTAGAAAGGATGTTTAACCCCAAGGCTTTGCTTTTAATCATCCAGTTTGCACGCAGTAGGCCGGTTTAAATACCACGCTGAAGCCTAAAAACCAAACTAAACTTTATCTAGATACTAACTGTGCCACCGTCAAAAGATAATTCGAAAATTTGTCAGTCTGTCAGACACGGAATTTTGAAAGGAATTTTTAGAAAACTGGGTAATACCGTTCGTCTTTTTCTATACAAAAACCAAAAAATGCGGTCTCCTCGATTTCTATGTAACTAGCCTAAGTCTGACTGCACATTCCAAAACACTCGTGGACAGTACTACGGGACGCAAAACTATTTTTTGGTGTCGGGGATTGCAACGAGGTTACAAAATAAATAAGGTAACAAACAATATTGTCCAATCCCACACACAACCGTCACTAAAAGCCTGTTCGCGTTACCTGCCGTTATCCCCGAAAAAGGTTAGGGTACCGCGACAGTAAACAAACCCTGCTAATGCCCACCGGATGGAACCTGGCGAAACTAGCCGAAGCTGAATCGTCGGTCCCGTCGTAAAGTCCTGTGTTTGACAGGACAGGCCAATCAGTCTGGGGAATGAGCGATTTTAAAGATAACCACCTAAGAGACGACACGCAAGATTGGAAAGGGCTAGAAGTTAGAAGACGCAAAGTGATACATGAGAAGACGAAAATCGAAGTAAACTAGTATTCGGAAAAGATACAATAAGTAGAAGTAAAGTGGAAAAAACACGGATAGAAAATATAGGAGCTAAAGCGAGGTTAGATTACCTAGTCGAACGAAGAAAAGGACCACCAGCACCCTCCTTCAAACGGAGGTCTTCCCTTAGACCTTGAGAGCGCGACCGTCGTCAGTCGGCCTCACCACGTGTCGACCATGAGTGCGTGATCCGATTCTCCGAGCAACACACCGAGCGAGCAGGCAGTTGCTACCATCCGTGGCCCTATACACCATCGATCGTAGGAACCGATCGCCGAAGAGCCAACCGTATGCTATACCCACCACATGACCAATCGTTACTGTCGGTCGGTGGATTCATCACCGTTCGTACCGGCTACCGGATGTCGAACTTAAACATTCGATTCACCATTCGCCACCCACCACGTATTTGGTACGGGCTATCTGTAAGCGGTCTACGAAACCGCTGGTCTAGCACAGTCACCTGTTCATCGGAACATCAGAGACCCGTCGTCGACAAGAAGCAGCAGGCCGTAAGTAAAACTGAAGAAAATTAACCACTAGATTAAGCGAAACGTGTAAATGAAGATCTGTTAACCCTCGAGATGGTGTTTGCTACGATATGTGTCCTCGGAAAGTGTGAGTCCCCGAATGTGCCACCCCCCCAGATCGGTTCGCGAGTTAGCCTCCGGTAGGTTAGTGTAGGATGCCTAGGGGACACTGCACTAGCCGATGGTTGCTCTTGTCCCCCTGTTGAGTCGGCCGAATGGATTCAACCGATGTTAGGTTAGTCGGCATTTCGTTCGTAAGTTTATAGTTGAGCGTTTGATGGACCTGCCCTGAGGTATTCTAGCCGGACCGGGATTGTATCGCTAAACACGCTCCTTCACGGCAAGTTAATCCTTGCCTGGCGCTTAAGTGAAGGTTGTCACTGCTCCCTGCCCCAAAACCCATCCCGCCCCATTACAGGACGTAAAGGTTATAACCAACAGATTATTTCGATTAATCGATTATGCAGCGCCGATTAATCGATGTCGATTATTGGCCGTCTAAAAAGTAATCGATTGTTTACTAATCGATTAACTGAAAAAATCGGACATCACTAAGTGCGATCGTGCGATAAATGAGCAGACGGCGAACCTAGTGTGCTATTTTATAGTCACTGGCACTGCCGTTGCTACTTGTAAGCTAGTGTAGGTGTGGAAGAAACCGGATCGGCTGCTGCTGCTGCTCAAATAATTATCCGAATGGAACGTTAACCATTTAGAAAGTGTAGAAAAATCTTTCCATTCTTCAATTATTATAGCTCTTATAAGAACTGTTTAAGACCACAACGGCCTACTGCTGAATTTACTGCCAGTCAGTCGTTCCGTTTCCGTTTGCCATCAGTGTTGGTTTACGATAATTGCGATCGAAGTTGCCGCCAAAATGCCATCGGCTTTGCCTCCAATTGCCATTAATGTTACCACTAACAACCGGTGTTGCCGCGAAATGTCCTTGGTCTTGCCACCAATTGCCATCCCAAGCCCTTGGTTTGCCTCCAATAGCCGGTGTTTCCGCCGAAATTCCATCGTTTTTGCCTTCATTTGCCATCGGCGTTGCCGCCAATTACTGGTGTTGCCCCACCAATAGCCGTCGACGGTAAATACTGACCGTCCGTCAGTGCAATCGTGCGATAAATGAGCAGACGGCGAACCAAGTGTGCTATTTTATAGTCACTGGCACTGCCGCTGCTACTTGTAAGCTAGTGTAGATGTTGGGGGAAACCAGATCGACTGCTGCTGCTCAAATGATTATCCGATGCTGAATGAGTTAGCATTTTCCATGTTTACCATGGTATAACGCAAAATGGAACGTTAACCATTTTTTTTATTCCTTGTTGGGGATCTTGGACCACTGCGACCAGTTCTTTGATCTATTGTGGTGTGTCTTGTTTTGCTGTATGCCTTTACTTATGAACAGCTACTATATTGTTTAGTAATTGTTATTTTAATTGAAGGCATGGAATGGAAGGAAGGTAATATGTTGAGAATAAATTGTATTACTTTCTGAGGAGAACTAGCCCATATTTCCGAAGGCTCCAACAGTCCTTTATCAAGAAATTTGCGCCTTTTATTGAATAATGCCGTGCATTCGCACAGTATATGATGAGCACTTTCACACTCTAGATTGCAGAAACGACATCTATCATCATTAAGCTTTCCTATTACCTTCAGATGATATTTGCTTGGACAATGACCAGTAACCACTCCGCTGAAAGTACTCAAATCTTTTTTTGAAAGATTCAATAGCTTTTGCGTGATTGAGGCATTTGGCTTAATAAACCGTTTTGCATGACGAGCTGATAGAGTATTATTCCAGTTCAATTTGACCTGATTCTCTTCCCATTTTTTCAGTTCCATCTTGCACGTACTATTGGATACCCCACAGAAAGGTCCGGGACCTATAAATTCCATTGCAGATCCAGATCTGGCTAACTCGTCTGCTCTTTCATTACCTTCTATACCACAGTGCCCGGGACCCCAAAAGAGGTTTACCCTGTTGAAGAGCTGTTGAAGCAGTTTTACACAGTCCCAGACTAATTTGGAAGTGAAAGCAACCCGAGTAAATGATTATAACAGAAAGATAACAAAAAAATATCTCAATTAGATAGAAATAACAGAATTTGTTATATTTTTGATCAGACAAAATAATGAGGCAATCAGAATTATTACAAGTTTTGTTATTATATCAAAATTTATATTTATATAAAATTTATTAATTATATCACTAGAATCTCGTTTTACGTCACTTTTTTTACGTCCAAAACTTGAATTAACGTCCTCTCGTTTTACGTCCGAAATGGATTGTCTTCGGGAAAGTTACTTAAATGACTGCCGCCTTCGAGATGGTATGGAAAATAGCGCCGAATTGACTCACTACGTGGCGCTAGCGTATATGTAGCATTCTCATACAAGCTGTATCTTGCGCTGCTGGCTATCAAGAAAGTTACGGTCTTCGGGAAGGTTACTCAAATGACTGCCACCTTCAAGATGGTATAGAAAATTCAAGATGATATGGAACCGGCGGCACTAGTGCATGTTGTTTTTGTATTTGCCATAACTCATGATCTTGGTTGTACAAGAAGTTCCTTTCTTCGGAAAGGTAGTTTAAGTTACCGAACCGTCCATTCATTTTACGTGATTTCATTTTATGTCCGAAATTTGAATTAACGTCCTATCGATTTACGTCCAAAATTTGAATTAACGTGCAAGGGATTTTGGGGCCGGGGAAGGTTCTTAGGATGATTGTGTATTTTTTATCCCTCTCTTTCCCGCTTGGTCAACCGTCCATAAAAATTCTGCAAAATTTACGCCCGTATTTTTCCATTTGGCACTTAGGGAGCCCTGTTTTGAGAAAGAGTGGTCCCAAAAAATCCCAACTTTTGCCAAGCTTTCCTTCTTTAATAATTTATCACTTTTGAACCACTGAATTGATTTTTATTATTTTGGTACCAAATATGGAGTTAAAGCTCAAGGTTTTCAGTGACTGCTCAAACATTTAAAATATTTTGACGTAGGACTACGTCTTAGTTTACTATTCTGGGACTGGGTAGCACTTTGTGAAAACGAAAATAGAAGTGTAACGTTTGAATGAAAGATTATGTTAGCCGCGTTTCTCGGCGCGGGTTTTCGAGGGAAGGCCCCGTTCCTATGTAATAGACTAATCTCAAGATTTTAGTGTTGAGCGGCTAACATACGCTGACGGACGAACAGCGTCACGTGCAGTACCTTGCAAGTCGTAAGGGCCGGCACAGTGTCGTCGTCCTGAAAGTAAATAGTAGTTAGATTAAAACTTCTCGCTCGGTGGTAATCTGCAATTGATGCAGGAAGCGGCACAATATGTGTCGATAACACAACCAACACGCGTAGCTATCCTTGAGAAGTGGATTTTGCGGTCTCCTTTTGTCCAGCGCCTCTATGGTTCAAAGGTACAAGTACCAGCGAACCACATGCCCTGGAGGGAGTTGTGGGTTCGAATCCGGTTATAATCTCAGATTACAGCTTGGTTCGACTCATGCACCTTCCAGCATTGGACAAAAGGTAGGAGTCAAAATGACTACTTGTCAAGCATAGCTACCAATACCCCCCCCCCCCCCTTCCGTTCCGCTCTTCCCCCTCCTTCACCAAAAATTTTCATTTCTTTCTCCTACCGTCCCTTCATCAATTGTAGAACCATCGTTTCAAAAAAATATTAATATATGTATGACCTCATTCCAAGGTCAAGACTAAAATCTTGAGATTAGTCTGAAACATGTCATGCTACGCATAATCATATATAATACAATAATCGGTGGGCTGTTCATTCATTAATATTTCATCTTTTATGATGCACACAAGTGATTTTTAAAAGAAATCACTATGTCTCAATGGTTGCAGGTGTTGTATTTATGAACCCCCGTCCACGTATTTTCATAGCCATCATTGCATTCAATGAAGAATTGGATCTAAATACTTTTGCTTTCTCGACAGCGTCGAGGATGTCTGAAACATAGGTTCTTCTTTCACCATAACACTTGCGACGTCGAGTAAAGCGGCCGTCATTGTTACCTCACCGGAACTGCCGTCATTAAAATAGACCGATAATTATAATAGACCGTTGTATTTGTATTAAAAGATGTGGCTTTTCGGTCTCGGGTTTCTTACGAAAACTTTATTTTACGTTTTCGGCTGACGTTAAATTATCTTATACAATAGTTAGTTGTAAAAAGTCCGTTTCCGTTCATTTTGTTATACTTTCAGTATAGAGGGTTAAACAAAATCAACATTCTCACGTTTAAATGTAAACACTTGACTAAGAAAACATTTGTTAACGTTGTAAGTAATTGTATGTGTAATGACGAAGATTGTTTAAATAATTGTAATGTTTTATAACAATAGTTGCTCCGAGGATGAAGGCATAGACCTTCGAAACGTCAGCCGAAAACGTAAAATAAAGTTTTCGTAAGAAACCCGAGACCGAAAAGCCACATCTTTTAATAATAGACCGATAGTTTAATTTGCATATCCAGAATATTAGATAACATAACCTCCTTCACTTTTATCGTAAGGGATTCTTCCTTCCATGGTAGCAGATTTTTCCATTGAACTATTCATCACTATTCATTCATACATTCATCACTTTTAACACACAACTCACGTCAGCAAAACTAAGAATCTCTAAACATTTCAAGCTTTTTCTTTTCATGATTTTTTATTCATGAAAACAGAAACAGATTTCTGTCCATGTAGACCCAACTATGTTTAGGCCATTACAAATATTTTATAAAGTTTTTGTCCTTCCGGTGTTCGGCTACTCCCCCTTCAGTAGCCAGTTCATGGGGGGGGGGAGTGAAAAAAAAAGTGAATCTTTTAATCGAGCAAAAAAACATTGGATTTTAAGAATTTTTATTTAAGGCTTAAACATGAAAACCGAATCTATTCTTGCTTATAATATAGGGTAACCAACGTATTTTGGACCCCATCAACAGCTGTACATAATTTGGACACTTCCATTTGATTTTGCTGTAAGTGTCCAAATTATGTACAGCTGCTGATGGGGTCCAAAATAGGTTGGTTACCCTATACGTTATTATTTTCTATGCAAAAATATACGAAAAAAGACAAAAACGAAGGAAAATTGTTTTTGGACGATTTTCGGAAATTCCATTTCCATTGTTTGAATTTCCATTTCTGTTTCGTGCTAGAAGCGTTAATTCAACTCGGAGACTCATTTTTCGAGTTTTTCAGACTGTAAAGCCCACAGACAATTAATTTTATAAAAATAAATTTGATTCATGTCCTACAAATTATTTTTTTGCCACCCGATTTGCAAGCCAATTTCCAAGGGGGGGGGGGGATTGGGCTTCAAATGGTGAGTTGACAACCTGGAAGGAGCGTCAAACACAGCTCTGGTCCTCACAAGCTCCCGCCTCACGCCTCCACGAGTCATATGATACCAAATGCGGCGTAGCCTGGGCAATGTTGTCAATCTGACAATAGCGAAGTGAGGAGGTGCGACGCGAATACTGGCGCGGTAACCATAGCATGGCGGTAGAGGAAATGCTTCGTCAAACACGAGCGTCTGTTCACCAAGGAGGTGCGGCTCAAACAGCGTCTGTTCTCCATGTTAGGGGCGGCTGATTATTATACTCGTCCTTATGCCAGCAGGGACTCTAAACAGTGCTGTGCACGATGGTCCTCCGGCGAGACAGGGGGTTCAGGGGGTTAGGGGCAGGCCCAACAAGCCGCCCTGGAAAACTAAAAGTTACTAACAACGAAGAAGAAAATAGGGATCGGAACAATCGGCGTCGACCCACGCGACGAAATAAGGACTACGATTGGAAACTCGGGACATGGAATTGCAAATCGCTCGGCTTCCCGGGTTGCGATAGGATAATATATGATGAATTACATCCCCGAAACTTCGAAGTCGTAGCACTGCAGGAACTTTGGTGGACAGGACAGAAGGTATGGAAAAGCGGGCATCGAGCGGCTACTTTCTACCAGAGCTGTGGCACCACCAACGAGCTGGGAACCGGCTTTATAGTACTGGGAAATATGCGCCAGCGTGTGATTGGTTGGCAACCGATCAACGCAAGGATGTGCAAGTTGAGGATTAAGGGCCGTTTCTTCAATTACAGTATCATCAATGTGCATTGCCCACACGAAGGGAGACCCGATGACGAGAAGGAGGCGTTCTACGCGCAGCTGGAGCAGGTGTATGATGGCTGCCCGCGACGGGACGTGAAAATCGTCGTCGGTGACATGAACGCGCAGGTAGGACGGGAAGCTATATATAGACCGGTAATCGGGCCAAACAGCCTGTATGCCGTAACGAACGACAACGGCCAACGATGCGTAAATTTTGCAGCTTCCCGCGGAATGGTAGTCCGAAGTACCTTCTTCCCCCGCAAAGATATCCACAAGGTCACCTGGAGACCACCAGACCAACGAATAGAAAACCAAATTGACCATATTCTAATCGACGGTAAATTCTTCTCTGATGTTATAAACGTTCGCACCTACCGCAGTGCGAATATAGATTCGGATCATTTCCTAGTTGCAGTCTGCATGCGCTCGAAACTCTCGACGGTGCATAACACGCGTCGAAGTCGTACGCCGCGACCCAACATCGAGCAGCTACGAGTCACCGGAGTTGCCCAGGAATACGCGCGGCAGCTGGAAGCAGCGCTACCAACGGAAGAGCAACTTGGCGCAGCAACTCTTGAAGATGGTTGGAAAGGCATTTAGACCGCCATCGGTAGCACTGCTCTAGCGGCACTAGATACAATGAATCCGAACCGAAGAAACGATTGGTTCGACGGCGAATGCGAGCAATTAGTGCAGGAGAAGAATGCAGCACGTGCGAGGATGCTGCAACACCGTACGAGGGCGAATGTGGATCGATATAAACAAGCTCGGAACAGGCAAAACTCGGTCTTCCGGAGGAAAAAGCGCCAACAGGAAGATCGGGATCGCGAGGCGATGGAAGAACTGTACCGTGTTAACGATAAACGGAGGTTCTACGAGAAGTTAAACCGTTCGCGCAAAGGCCATGTGCCGCAGGCCGATATGTGTCGAGACTCAGACGGTAATCTTCTCACGAACGAACGTGAGGTGATCGAGAGGTGGAAGCAGTATTATGACGAGCACCTTAACAGCGATGTAGCTGAACATGGAGGTGACGACATGGCAATAGATCTTGGAGCACGTGCAGAAGACGACAGAATACCAGCCCCTGAGAGATCGGTCGGCTGAAGAACAATAAAGCGGCTGGGGCTGATCAGCTACCCGGCGAGCTGCTGAAATACGGTGGTGACGCACTGGCTAGAGCGCTGCACTGGGTCATTGTCAAGATTTGGGAGGATGAGCTACTACCGGAGGAGTGGACGGAAGGCATCGTGTGTCCGATCTACAAAAAGGGCGACAAGTTGGATTGTTGTAATTACCGCGCAATCACACTGTTGAACGCCGCCTACAAGGTACTCTCCCAACTTTTATGTCGTCGACTATCACCATTTGCAAAGGAGTTCGTGGGGCAATATCAAGCGGGATTCATGGGTGCCCGTGCCACCACGGACCAGATTTTCGCGCTTCGGCAAGTGTTGCAGAAATGTCGCGAATACAACGTGCCCACGCATCATTTATTCATCGACTTCAAATCGGCGTACGACACGATCGATCGAGATCAGCTATGGCAGATTATGCACTACTACGGATTTCCGGATAAACTAACGCGATTGGTCAAGGCGACGATGGATCGAGTAATGTGTGTTGTTCGAGTATCAGGGGCAGTCTCGAGTCCCTTTGGATCTCGAAGAGGGTTACGGCAAGGTGATGGGCTTTCATGTTTGCTGTTTAACATCGCTTTGGAGGGTGTGATAAGAAGAGCGGGTATAGACACGAGTGGCACGATATTCACGAAGTCCGTCCAGCTTCTTGGTTTCGATGACGACGTTGACATCATTACACGTACCTTTGAGAAGATGGCGGAAACGTACATCGGACTGAAAGCTGAAGCCAAACGGATAGGGCTTGTCATTAATGTATCGAAAACAAAATACATGAAAGGAAGAGGTTCTAAAGAAGTGAATGCTGACCTCCCTCCCCGGATTCATTTAGACGGTGATGAAATCGGGGTGGTAGAAGAGTTCGTGTATCTGGGCTCACTGGTTACCGCAGACAACGACACCAGCAGAGAAATACAAAGACGCATTATGGCAGGAAATCGTGCCTATTTTGGACTCCGTAGGACGCTGCGATCGAACAAAATTCGCCACCGCACGAAGTTAACAATCTACAAGACGCTGATTAGACCAGTAGTCCTTTACGGCCATGAGACATGGACAATGCTCGTGGAGGACCAACGCGCCCTTAGTGTTTTCGAACGGAAGGTGTTGCGCACCATCTACGGCGGAGTGCAGATGGAAGACGGAACGTGGAGGAGGCGAATGAACCATAAATTGCATCAGCTGCTTCGGGAACCACCCATCGCTCACACCGCAAAAATCGGTCGCCTGCGATGGGCTGGGCATGTCGTGAGGATGTCGGACGACTGCCCGGTTAAAAAAGTTCTCAATAACGATCCGACTGAAACGAGACGGCGGGGCGCGCAGCGAGCAAGATGGATCGATCAAGTGGAAGGCGACCTGCGGACCCTACGTAGACTACGTGGCTGGCGAATTGCGGCCATGGACCGAGTAGAATGGAGACGACTTCTTCGTACAGCAGAGGAAACCACGGCCTGGAGCTGATTAAGTAAGTAAGGGGGGGGGGGGGGGGGGGGTTGACAAAAACTTTAAATATTGTTTATATGTCTAAAATTTATCTAACTATAAGTCTACATAAATTATTTGTGGTCAAATTCATAACAATACAGGTATACCTCCATAGTACGTACCCTCGTTAGTACGTACCCTCGATAATACGTACCCTCCATAATACGTATATTTTGCCTCGATAGTACGTACATTTTCCAGCAATGATTTTTTTTTATTTTCTACATATGAATATTTATGAGTCAATACAAGCAAAAACGTATTAACGTAATAATTCTAAATTTTTGAATAATGTCAGTTATTTCTGTTATGTAAAAACCATTATTTTAAAACTAAAAACAGTTCCTAAATAGTAAATTATTCAAATATACGTTCTAAATAACAGTTGTTTTAGCATTCTGATTTTGCAGATTTTTGCTCAGAAAATTAACCTTTTTTGCGATTCACAATCTTTACAACTGCGATGGGGGGAACAGCAGGCAATGTTATATTCGTTTGTTTGCAGATACTGCCCAAGCAACAATGTGAGTTTTATTGTACTCTTATGGCGATTTTCATGACCAATTTTGGTCTCATAAAGCATAGCCTTGAGCTTAAACATCTTTCTAAGACTTGACCCATCTTTATCGGCAGACTTCGCAGCCGGCTGTTACGGGGTTAGTGCAACAATTTTACTGCCTCTATCTAGCAGCACCGCCTAACCGAGACTCGAACATTTCAGCTTATATTGACAACTATGTACCAAACCGTTACCTAGATTTGTTCGATTAAAATACTTGAGAGAGAATTTTGCAAAAAACTAAATGTTTTTGGATTCCTTTTGCTTTACTTTTCAACTATTTTTTAACATTTGTAGTGTTTTTTTCTAAAATAATTTTACCAAGATAATTATTTATTTTATAATTAGCTTAGCTTAAGTAGAATGCCCGTAGTTGCACTCCGTAATTAGTCGAACCAGTAAGATTGCACAAAGCACCAATTGAATAGTGCTTGGGAGTAGCATGACATACTCGTGCAATTTCAACTGATTCAATATTTTGAAAATTGACCAATAACGACGCTGGCCACGACCAAAAGCCTGTACTACATGGGAAAAGGAAAGAATATTAGTCCGATACTTGTTGTTGCTAGAGACCGCAGATACCACTGCATCTCCACAAGTATCACGGGATAGGATTTATGTTAGTAAGAGAAGGTACAGCTCAGGGTTCATTTTGGTAGAAGATATGATCCAACGAAACAACGCGTCAGCGATTACATTTCATCTCAACTTTTTGCGATCACCATTGTAAACAAATAGTCGTCTAGGAAACGTGTGCGACGTATTTGGGCCTGAATTCGTTTCGAAGATATGAATATTATGCCTTGGATATTTATTTCCGTAAGCAAAAACATAAACTAGTCCCGCGCGAATCCAGGGGTGTGGGCGAATAATATTGCATCCGTTTTGTTAGATGAGGATGAGGTTTCTCGCAAAATCAAGATAAAGATATCGAGGTGATCATCAAAATCACGCATTCTAATTCGTTTACAAACCGTTTGCTGCTCTGCGACTTCGGCCCTTCACCTGAGTCAAATATTATTGTAAATTACAATGCAAACTACTATTCCAAAGTCCAAACTACTGACTCAAATTTAAAACTGGGTAATTGTCACGGCACCGAAAAAATTTTGTTGTCAAAGATTTTGCAACGAACGAGACACGAAAGCAAGCGATGCTGATCCCTTGCAATAAAATATTCCGAATTTGAACACCTCAGCACTATTAACGAAAACTGAGAATAAAAATTTGCTTCAATAATCATTAGAATTAAGTTAGGAACATTGACCATTGCGAAACCATTTCAAATTGTTGGCAATTTTAATAAAGACGTAGATAATCACACATTGCTAACTGGTCACAATACCTGACAGCAAAAACCAGGAACAGTGAAACCAATAAACCTTTTGTTGAAGCAATTGGTCCCTAAGTTGATAAGCATTTCCTCTTACCAACGCAAATATGTAGAGATATAGCACCCTACACGCTCCCAAGATGATTATTTATTTTATTATATCTTAAAATTTGGAAATTTTAGACCATATTTAGCATAATAAAACTAATACTTTACATTAAAAATTGTGATTCGATATTACGTACGTTTCGATAGTACGTACGCTAAACGATGCGCGGGTGTACGTCCTATCGAGGTATACCTGTACACACGACAGTAACTTCTGTAAAAACTTTTGAGACGGCATGCCGAAGTCAAACAGGTCCTCCACTTTACAGAAAGTACGAATGCAGCAGGCTAACGGTTCATTAAAACCAAACGTCGTGCGATGAAAATTCTGCTGTAGTAAACCAGTTGATCGAAGCGAACGCTGCGAGGCACGGAAGTTCAGCTGTGCCAATAGATCCGGACAGTCTATCTCACCATTCATAATTTTAGCAACAAGCATTGCTTGTTCATATTTCCTGCGTCGTTCAAGAGTTTCAAGCCCGAGGAGTCGACAGCGGTCAGGGTACGGAGGCAGGTTCACTGGGTCTCGCCAGGGCAGGTTTCGTAATACAAACCGAACAAACCTTTTCTGCACGCGTTCGATTCGCAAAATCCACACAAGCTGTTGAGGGCACCAAACCACGCTAGTATATTCAAATAGTGGCCGTACCAACGAGCAATACAGTGCCTTCATGCAGTGCGGGTCATTAAAATCCCGAGCGATTTTGGAGATAAAACCGAGCTGACGTGTTGCTTTAGTGATCAGATTCGTACGATGTAGATTGAAAGAGAGTTTGGCATCCAGCAGAGCACCAAAATCAGAAACTTGGTCTACTCTCCTGAGTTCTTGGTCGTCGATTTGATAGCGGAAGACTACAGGGTTCACTGAACGGTGAAACGTCATAACGTGACATTTAGCAATGCTAATAAGTAACCAGTTTCTGCGGCACCAGCTCACAAATATATCCAAGAGCTCTTGCAATCGGCGACAATCATCGATAGATCTTACAACAAGATACTGTTTCAAATCATCGGCATATACTAGCTTTACACCTACACCCAGCAATAAGGTTACGTCATTAAAGAACATTGTAAATAACAAAGGCCCCATATTACTGCCTTGAGGCACACCAGAGTTGTTTGTAAATTGTAACGAATGGCAGGAATTGAGATTCACACGCAGACTTCTGCCACGCAGGTATGAACCAAGCCATAGAGTAAACTTTTGTGAAGCTCCAAGTCGTGAAATTTTCCTCAATAGTATGCCATGATCTATACGATCGAACGCCGCTTGCAAATCTGTATAGATTGCATCGACTTGAGCCTTTTGTTCCATGTGCGAAATGCATGTAGACGTAAATTTAAGTAGGTTCGTGCCAGCAGATCGCCCAGGCATAAATCCATGTTGATCAGTGGAAATATAATTTTTCGTACGAGACAGAATAAAGGTGCTTACTATAATTTCGAATAGCTTTGAGGTGGCAGAGAGACTCGTAATGCCACGATAGTTCCTCACGTTCCGACGATCGCCACTTTTGAATACTGGAAACATGAAAGATTCCTTCCAAATAGCAGGGAATTCGACTAAATTCGACTAAATTGGCAGGAACAGACTGCGAAGCTATTTCAGATTCCAATCCCGAAGCAGAACTATCGGCGAAGACAGAGGCAAAAAGCGTGCAAATAATTCACACGAGTCCAAATTTGACTTAGACTCAGTATCATCAAGATAAACATTACCAGGAATTGATGCACATTTTCGTTTGGAATTTACAAAGTTCCAAAATTTCTTTGGTTTCACACGTAGATCTGCTTGAACCCGCATAACATATCTTTTATACAGCGAAGCATTCATTCGCCTATATTTATCACTGAATTGCTTGAACCTGCACTTTGTTGCTATGGTTTTCCAGCGACGATATTTACGTTGCCAAAAATTGCGCAAACGCTTCAACGAACACAGATACGGGGTTGTCCATGGAGGGGATACAGGCGCCTTCAATGGGGGAAAATTTATATCTAGCCACTGGTACAAAATATCGCAAAACAGTTTAGCCATATCGTCAACATCATTTTGTTCAATTAAAATTGCCCAATTTACGCTTGCCAAGTAATCCGTAAAAGCTGCGAAATTTATTTTACGGTAATTCAAAGCTCTGTTTTCGATTGTTGCACATTGCCAAGCAGAGTTGGCCTCAATATTGCCGTCAGTAGTCAGTGTAATAGCCAATGCACTGTGGTCCAGAAAGCCAAATTAGGCGGAAAAAATTGTTTACTCAGTAGTCGTTGATTTTAGACTATTTACGTCTTAGCAACATAATCTTGATTTAGGATGGCGCTTTTTTTGGCATGAGCTATTTTAGGGTGACCCTTAAATTAACCAAGATCCAGAAATTATCTTTAAAACGAAACAAGATAGAGCGATATTCACTGCAGTAATTTCATAGCTTGAAATATTTTGAGTAATATTGTAGAAGACGAAATCCTTCTATCTCGAACCGTTTCCATATTAGGGCGATTTTCCTGAGTTAAGTTAGGGTAACCCTGCTATTTTGCGATTTTTCTCCATAACTTTTTTATTTTGCATTTCTCGCAAAACACTTCTTCAGATGACTTTTGAAGCTCAATAAGACGCAACTTTTGGTGAAAAAAGAAATTGGCTATCTATTTTACTTCTACACTTACATTAAATTTTATGATAAAAATAGGCCGTTTTCAAATGTTAGTATCTCAGAAAGGTGCAAGCAGAATTAAAATCGGTTGATTGCGTTTGAAATATCGTGGTTTTTTGAGCATAATATCAAAAAATTGGAGAGTGGATTTTTTTCTATCTCAAATAAATCAACGTTGAATATGTGTGGTTTTAACATATTTAAGTATATAAAAGTAAACGAGTTGCGCCGTAACTCCGGAAGGCCTTGACTGTTCTTGATTAAACTTAGCGTACATGTTTCTTGACTTAAGTAAATCAGTACAGGGGGTTGACAAAAGCGGGGTGGTCGCTGAAAATGGGAGCGGGTGGTACAAATAAGTAAAAAATAGGTAAAAAATAAGTAAAAGTGGCTGTAATTATATTGCATTTAAACCGTTATAAGTTGTGTGAGTGGTCCAAATCTAAAAGAGAATGTATAAACTTAACCTCATGTTTGTTGACTTGAACTTTATAATGAGGTTAGACATTAAAAACGGTAGACTTTCCAATAAACAGAGGGAATGGTAGACAAAGTAATGAAATCATATGTGTTTCATAGTATCATGCAGTGGAACTACCGAATGAGAAGTTTAAATAGTTTTCTACCCGCGACGGGGATTTCCGTGACTCCCACCTCCCCTTTCATCAGAGGCCACCATTCTTTTGTCTTTCAGCCACTTGTACATTTGTTTTCGATAAGGTTAAAAATCACAGGCGAGCGTGTGTGAAAAGCATAGCATCCAAAGCGTACTCGACTGACGCAAGCCTACGCCAAACAACTGCTGGCACTGTGTGCATACATTCTGCGTTCGTTCGTTTTTTATTTGTTAACGGAGACTTTAAATCATTAGATTCATTCGTCTCCGATATACATTCTGCTACCTGCACACTCGCGAGTGTACGGCCTCATATTAACTTTCTGCACATCCCGCCCGCGAATCCAAAGCTCACGAGCTGTACATAGGTCGTGAGCACGAGCGGCACACTAGGATGTATGGATACGGATTTTACTTTTCTTCTTCATTTTACACCCTCGCTTACACAGGCGGGTAAGTGTGCGGGCCAATGCGAGCGATGATAGGTATCAACTACTGGGTTGCAATGACGAGCGTAAGCAACGACCGTAGCTGATAACTAAATAGCAAAGCATTGCAAAGCCTAGGTGCTACATTCCGTTATCGAAACTTGACCTTCTGTTTTTTTATACGACAGGGTTCGCAGCCAGCTGTTAGAGTGCAGGACAATTGCAGGGCCAGTTGCTACGATCCTGTTGACTCTAATAGCCTCTCCCAGTCGGGATTCGAACATATGACGGCTGACTTATTAGACCAGCATCATACCTCGAGGCCAACTGGGAGGTGATAACTAAATACACTATGGCAAAAACTTGTCGCAGTGCATGAGAATATCAGCAAAGAAATCCGAAAGAAACGCTCATGCATATGTGTTCGTTAGAAGAAAATAGTGAGAGAAATTGGACCACGCGAATGCGGTCTTCACAACACTACGTATCAGTTTGCAAATTCTCATAATACATAAAACAAAGCTTTTTTCCTCATTTAGACATATCTACCCCTTCCCTTGATTAGCTCTTCTCGGTCAGCGGCCCTTTTGTCTACAGCAACGTGTACGTCTCTCCGAAGATAATGAAAGAGACATAAAGTCTTCCTTATATTGTTCTACTCCCGTAGTTGTGACCCTCCCATCTTTTCACACGCTCTTCATCTTATCTCCCAGCCGCTTGTACAACTTCTAACAGACCAAATGCAAGATATTATTATTATTATTATTCTGTATTTGAGAGGTTTTCAGCCTGTGGCTGGTTCGCCCCTTAATGCAAGATGATCGCAGCCACTTTTACTTATTTGTACCTCCCGCTCCCATTTTCCTCGACCACCCCGCTTTTGTCAACCCCCTATATTGATTTACTTATGTCAACAAACATGTACGCTAAGTTTAATCAAGAACAGTCAAGGCCTTCCGGAGTTACGGCGCAACTCTTTTACTTTTATATACTTAAATATGTTAAAACCATACATATTCAAAGTTGATTTATTTGAGATAGAAAAAAATCCACTCTCCAATTTTTTGATATTATGCACAAAAAACCACGATCTTTCAAACGCAATCAACCGATTTTAATTCTGCTTCTGCTTGCACCTTTCTGAGATACTAACATTTGAAAACGGCCTATTTTTATCATAAAATTTAATATAAGTGTAGAAGTAATATAGATAGCCAATTTCTTTTTTCACCAAAAGTTGCGTCTTATTGAGCTTCAAAAGTCATCTGAAGAAGTGTTTTGCGAGAAATGCAAAATAAAAAAGTTATGGAGAAAAATCGGAAAATAGCAGGGTTACCCTAACTTGACTCAGGAAAATCGCCCTAATATGGAAACGGTTCGAGATAGAAGGATTTCGTCTTCTACAATATCACTGAAAATATTTCAAGCTATGAAATTACTGCAGTGAATATCGCTCTATCTTGTTTCGTTTTGAAGATAATTTCTGGATCTTGGTTAATTTAAGGGTCACCCTGAAATAGCTCATGCCAAAAAAAAAGCGCCATCCAAAATCAAGATTTTGTTGCTAAGACGTAAATAGTCTAAAATCAACGACTACTGAGTAAACAATTTTTTCCACCTAATTTGGCTTTCTGGACCATAGTGCAATGGTGGATGATACGGGTCGATGGGCGATACTAGAGGAGCGACGCAAGTGTCTGTTACACATTGTCCTTCAGAAGAACAGAAAACCAAATCTAGCAAACGGCCTTGATGATTGCGTTGATCGTTTGCCTGGCGAAGATTAAGAAAATCCATGCCATCCACTAGCGCCGCAGCAGCTGCAGACAGTTGTGTTGAGCTTGTTTGCTGCATACCATCGAAGCAATTGTTCCAATTAATGCGAGGCTGGTTGTAATCCCCGCAAACTAAAACAACTTCTTCTCTTGCCGACCTATTGCCGCACAGTTCTGAAAGTGAGGCAGTATGCATATCGACGACACCAACCAGTTGAGATTTGTTTGGTGGAATATAAACGCCACAAATCAACAATTTTGTACCACGTACAGTGGCACGAACGCACACTTGCTCTAGGCAACGACCATTTACTGTATCAACCATAACGCTGCGATGATTACTTGCGACAGCGATCAAAACGCCTCCGAAGCTGGTCTTGTCACTATTAAGACGATTCCGATCACAACGAAATACGTTGAATGAGGATCCAAAAATTTGCTGTGAGTTGATGCGATCATCCAGCCCGGTCTTAGTCAGTATGATAATGTCGTAGCTGCATTCAGACGTTGGCCCCTTACGTTCTGGTAGAAGTAGAAAATTTCATTCACGTTGTTTGCATCACACGTGGGCTGCTGAGCGGGGAAGCGGGAAACCGAAGTACTAGAACGGGGAGAGTAATCAGGTACCGATAGTTCAAAATTATTGTTATACATGCCTGTAATTACAGGCTGGAAGACCCCATCGCACACTCCGACAACAGGAACGGGACGATGACGATGGCGAGTTTCAGCAGGAAGCACGACTGTGTCGGAGGAGGTTGGGGCTTCCATAGTGCCTGGTAAAGTGTGTCCCGAGTCCGGAATGGTAGCAGCAGAAAAATTAAACGATGACAGTGAGTGGTAGCATCCGACAGTAGGCTCGTGAAGAATGTCAACTAGTTTTTTGGTAAATTGACAAATTCCCGAAACAACATGCCAGTCGGCCACGAAGCTGGATCAAGGGCGGCATTTTTCAGATCTGGATCAAGGCCGATTTTATACGAAACATATGAAAGATTGGAAATATCCGTTCCTCTGCGAACGAGCCGAATAGCTATAACAGGCTCAGTAGTATTCAAGCGGCGCGAGATGATTTTTTGTATATCATTGTCGGTTAGTTGCGGGTTCAGTCCCGACAAGTACAACCAAAAGCGATTCTGTGGAGCTACTGAAACAATAAACGGCACGGACAAATCACTTAAGTCAATGTTGTTCGCACCACGATCTGATGCAATGTCAATAGGCTCCATTCGGCGACGTTTCGCATTTTTTATTGGCCAAATAGGCGTAACGGGAATAGCCGTAGGGGTATTGGGAACGGCAACATCAATAATCGGTTTACACGGCAAGGTATCGATTTTCTTGCTTAGTCCATCCACGACCTCTAAAATTTTATGAACCTGTTCAGGCAAATCATTCAGATTTTGCGGTAGAGAGGTTTGGGTTTTCTGTAAGTCGGCGACGTAAGCAGAAACGGAGCGGCCGTTTAACATTATTCTGCACGTCGGGCATATGTACATTATTTTTCCTTCTACAAGGAATTCTTTGCACAAACGGCTATTTATCCCGCAGCATTGCTGGTTAATGTGATAACACGCATCGCAAATATGATTTGCAATGACCTTATTATATGTAATTAAAACATATGAGGTACCCCAGGGCAAGTGGAAACGAAAATATGTTTAGTTAGGATTTATTCGACTGTGTAATACACACCTATGATTATTTTAAAATTCTTGTAGCACAGAAACTCTTCAGTGACCTATATTCAAATTTGAACCATCTTGAAGGCGGTAGTCATTTAAGTAATCTTCCCGTAGACCGCAACTTTATAGATACTCAGCCGCGCAAGATACAGCTTGTATAAGAGTGCAACATATACGTAAGCGCCACGTAGTGAGTCAATTCTGCATTATTTTCCATGCCACCTTGAAGATGCCAGTCACTTGAGTAATCTTCCTGAAGACCCCAACTTTCTAGATAGTCAGCAGCGTAAGATATAGCTTGTATAGGAGTATTATCAATCTTTCGTTTCGTTAAGTTACTACGACAGTTGTTGTTATCGGCTCTTCAGTTTTTCTGAGTTTGGATTGCAAAATTACTGTTTTTACCTTTGTTATACTATATAACAAAGGTTTAGGAATTGGTCGAAAAACACGAAGTTGATCTAAGGCCCGGAGGGCCGAGTCACATATACCAATCGATAGGGTTCGACGAATTGAGCAATGTCTGTGTGTGTGTGTGTGTGTGTGTGTGTGTGTGTGTGTGTGTGTGTGTGTGTGTGTGTGTGTGTGTGTGTGTGTGTGTGTGTGTGTGTGTGTGTGTGTGTGTGTGTGTGTGTGTGTGTGTGTGTGTGTGTGTGTGTGTGTGTGTGTGTGTGTGTGTGTGTGTGTGTGTGTGTGTGTGTGTGTGTGTGTGTGTGTGTGTGTGTGTGTGTGTGTGTGTGTGTGTGTGTGTGTGTGTGTGTGTGTGTGTGTGTGTGTGTGTGTGTGTGTGTGTGTGTGTGTGTGTGTGTGTGTGTGTGTGTGTGTGTGTGTGTGTGTGTGTGTGTGTGTGTGTGTGTGTGTGTGTGTGTGTGTGTGTGTGTGTGTGTGTGTGTGTGTGTGTGTGTGTGTGTGTGTGTGTGTGTGTGTGTGTGTGTGTGTGTGTGTGTGTGTGTGTGTGTGTGTGTGTGTGTGTGTATGTGTGTGTGTGCGCTGCTTATTTTCTATCGCCTATTTCTCGGAGATGGCTGAACCGATTTGTCTGCTATTACTTTTGTTTGAAAGGTATTATAGTGGAGAATATCACTATTGAAATGTTTCGTGGTCCGACTTTTCGTTTAAAAGTTATAAGCAAAAATGTGAAAACTACGTGACACGATTATCTCCGGGACCACACAACCGATTTCAACGATCTTAGTACCAAATGAAAGCTCTTACTATTGCTAAACTATTATGCTAAGTTTTATTGAAAACAAACAAGTGGTTTAAAAGTTAGCCTTAAAAAACCAGTTTTGACAAGGTCCAAATGATCGCCTGTTTCTCAGAGATGGCCAGACCGATTTATGCGCTATAAGTTTCATTTGGCAGATAATATAGCCTAATAGATCACTATTGAATGGTTTTTTGATTGGATGTTTAATTTGAAAGTTATGAGCAATCGTATACACCACACCAAAATTAACAATAATTTATAATGATTTTAACCAAGATAATCTACCTAATTTCAATTATTTTAATATCAAACGAGAGGTTTTGGCACTACAAATATATATGCAAAATTTTATAAGAATTGGTTTTACCGGTCAAAAGATATTAACTCTCGAACACTCGCGCCATCTTTTGTAACACGGTTACTCGCGCGCACAATAGCCCAAAACCAAAGAAAATGTGCGTACTAGAGTTTTGACTAGGAAAACTTGGTTTTAAGTTTATCGAGCTTTTGGGAGAGTTTCTTGAAATTGAAAGCTCTATCGTCTGGTAGAATTTAAATTTTGTATTAATCCCCCTAAAAGTGAAATAAAAAAATTATTTTTCTTCAGTTTCAATATAACACATTGATGTGTTCTGCAAAGTTTTAGAGCATATTATTACAAGAAATTTTGCTGAAGAGTGTAACCTTCTATCTCTTCAGCGAAGATAGAGAAATCTTATTAATTGCATATGCATTTGTAAAATCAGTTTTTCTATTTTGGCTCTTTTTGTAATTGTTGTATGACTTTTTTGTGTATTACAACATTGTACAAATAGTAAAAATACACAACTTTGCTGAAAATAATATACCGTCATCCGGGGATACTTGCAACACCGGGGTTACTTGCAACACTTTGGCGCATCGCGCTTTTGACAGCTCTAACGCATTTGTTTGTTAACATACCCATTTGTACCCAATGCCATTTTAAAGAAGGGATGTTTACCTATTGTTTAGTTAAGTTTAATCCATTACATCATTGTTTTGCTTGTTTTTATACGATTGGAAAGTAATGTCACTTTCAGAGTAGGAAAAATGGATGTGCAAAGTTGCGCCAGTTCATTGACATGGAAATATTATTTATTGTTTGGTTCCTGTACACAATAAGTGCATGATATAAGCTAACGAATAGCAACTTTGAGTTTTGTTTATATTTTGAACGTGGAGAAGAAACGATGAATTCGTGTTGTTACTTCCAATATGGCGCGGCTTGCAGCACTTGTAAAAATGAAAATTATCGTAATAGACAGTATGTACAAAGCAAGTTAGCATCTGTACGATGTTATTTTGTCTACCACCATCTCCAGAAAAATTAAAATTGTGAAAAATTCCACGTGCCTTGAAACGGCAATTTGGAGTTCGTCGACATGCTGCATTTTCACCGAATATCTTTAAAAAAGCGATAGACGAAATTGGAAAACAAAAAACGCCTCCAGTATCTCTTGTTTTACTACAAATACATTCAAAATATCTCAAAATAGTCATTCGTGGTTTAAAATCAGATATAAAATCATAAGAAACGCAAAATCAGAAAAGTGTTGCAAGTAACCCCGTTTACTGGGTAACTTGCAACACCCCTATTTTCGGTTCATTCTGCAGATTCATTTAGTTTATATTTTTTCTCATAACCATAAATCAAAAGTACTCACCACTATACAAGTTTTGGCTACTTACACTTGGACCTAAACGGTATACTTCGAAAGTTATACTAAGTCAAAGTTCAAAAGTGTTGCAAGTATCCCCGGATGACGGTACCTCTTTGTTTGCTTGTTTAGGAACTCTAGAACTTTGATTATAAAAAATATCCTAATTTTGACTCGACTACCAACAGCCGGATACATTTCAAACATTTTACATTTGCTGATAATTTTGCTGCATACAGACATCACTTTTCCATATGAAGAAACGAGAGAAAACTCCAGTTGGGGCCAATTGCGGTACACCTCACATACTGCTTGCTTTGTTTCTGTGATGTCGGTTTATGCTGATCTGTTTTCTTAACAATTTAAAGTATTAATGCATTGAATAATTCTGACATTTTGCTCATAACAAGTTTATTTAAGAATATACGTTAGTGGGTCAGTCCCGGCGTAGTGGTCAGCATTCACGCGTCTCACGCCGAGGACCCGGGTTCAAATCCCAACCCCGCAGAAGTCACGAATGACATAAGCTGTTAAAGTGACTATAATCTAACAAAAAAAAAATATACGTTAGTTAAACAACGATTTGAAACTTTATAGCAATATGGCTTGAAACCTACACATGTTGCACAAAATACAACAGCGTGAGTAACCGAAGGTCGGTATGGTTCCGGTTGGAAGTTCAGCGCATCTGCTCTGCTATTGCGGAGCTCTTGCATTATCAAGGCACAACTTCTTAGGAAGTTTCCTTCTTACTCCATATCAGGTATGGAGCCTAAATCCCAAAACGGTCCTTGGCTTTATAAACCATGTAGTACCGAATTGCGGCACAGGATTACAACTATTCCGCTCTACTCCATCAATGGGTATGAGCGGTCCGTAAACTGTGTACAGCAATCGGGTCCTGCCACAAAAGACGATTATTAAGACTGTCGCAGTGGCCTTTTAACCCAATGCCCTTCTGGCATACAAAAAAAAACAAAAAAACCGAAGGTTAATAAAAATTGATGAAATTTATTCAAGAAAACTTTATTTATGTGTATCAAATAGAATGTCACGACAGGAAATTATGCAAAGTTCAAAACCACATAAACTAAACCTTTACTGATGTTAAAGAATAATATTTTCTCTTACAATTTACTTTTACATGCACTTATCCACATTAGTAATAACTTACTCAGCAAATTCATAAGAAAAGGAACTATCAAAATTTATAAGTGCCGTAAAACGGGGTAACATTGATCAAATGAACCATTCGCATAAATAAGTGAAATAAACCACTACTGCCAACTTTCCTGAACTGATCAATGTTGTAAAATATTATGTGAACCAACGCACAATGCAATTTTAACCAATACATTAATTATTTTCCGAAGACGTGTCGATTTCCATCTCAAATTGCACGTAAGACCGTATAACAAAAGTTCCTTTCACCACTAGGTGGATTAAATCAGGTTTTTGTATCGAAGTTTGCTTAAGGCGATTAATAACTATTCTTAGTTGAGTGATATCGTGGAGTTATAGTAATCCGTACGTTTCTCCGGTGGAAAAGGAATATTTTTTCGTTACTGCAAAGTGATTGTTTTGTTTGCGCGGCTTAATCACCGGCAGCACCAGCTTTTTCGTCAAACGCTTCTGACAGTTGCTTGAGTCTGCTTTATCTACCTGCTACGTACCAACGCACACGCAACGTAATGGAGAAAAACCCGATTTAATCCACCTAGTGGTGAAAGGAACCTTTGTTATACGGTCTTACTAGCTATTTGAGATAGAAATCGACACGTCTTCGGAATATAATTCATCTATTGGTTATCGTTGCGTAGTGCGTTAGTTTACATAAAATTTTAAAAAAATTGAATAAGTTTACAAAATTTGAACAAAATAGGAACACTTAAATTTTGATAGATACTTTTTCATGAAATTGCTGAGTAAGGATAAGTAAGTTGTTATTAATCTGAGTAAGTGCAAATAAAAGTAAGTTATAAGAGGAAATCTTTTTCTTTAACATATACATTGCCTATTAAAGGTCTAGTTTATAGGTTTTTGAACTATGCATAGTTTCCTGTAATGCCATTCTATGTGATTTACATCAATAGAGTTTTCTTGAATAATTTTCAACAATTTTTATTAACCTTCGGTTACTCACGCTGTGAACTCGTGTAGGTTTTTCAACGCCATATTGTTATAAAGTTACAAATCGTTGTTTAACTAACGTATATTCTTCAACAAAATTATTGTGAGCAAAATGTCATAATTATTCAATGCATTATTAATTTGAATTGTTGGGAAAATGTTTGCAGCAAAACTATCAGTAAATGTAAAATGTTTAAAATGTATCCGTCTGCTGGTAGTCGAATAATTCGGAGTCAAAATTAGGGTATTCTTTATAATCAAAGTTCTACAGTTCCTAAACAAGCAAACATAGAGGTATACTATTTTCAGCAAAGTTGTGTATTTTTACTATTTGTACATATTTTTAGTACATGAAAAGTCATAGAACAATTACAAAAAAATCAAAAATTGAAAAACTGATTTTACAAATTCATATACATTAAGTAAGATTTTTCTGTCTTCGCTGCAGAGATAGAAGGTTACCGTCTTTAGCAAAATTGCTTGTAATAATATGCTTTATAACTTTGCAATCAATGTGTTATATTGACACTGAAGAAAAATAATTTTTTTTATTTCACTTTTAGGGGGTTAATAAAAATTCAAATTCCACCAGACGATAGAGTTTTCAATTTCAAGAAACTTTTCCAAAGGTTCGATAAACCTAAAACCAAGTTTTCTCAGTCAAAACTCTGGTGCACACGTTTTCTTTGGCTTGGGGCTATTTTGCGCGCGAGTAACTTTGTTACAAAAGTAAGCGCGAGTGTTCGAGGGTTAATATCTTTTGACCGGTAAAACCAACTCTTATGAAATTTTCCATATACATTCGTAGTGTCGAAACCTCTCGTTTGATATTAAAGTAATTGAAATTAGATAAATTATCTTGGTTAAAATCATTATAAATTATTGTTAATTTTGGTGTGGTGTATACGGTTGCTCATAACTTTCAAATTAAACGTGCAATCAAAAAATCATTCAATAGTGATCTATTAGGATATATTATCTTTCAAATGAGACTGATAGCGCATAAATCGGTTTGGCCATCTCTAAGAAACAGGCGATAATTATTACCTTGTCAAAACAGGTTTTTTAAGCATAACTTTTAAACTACATGTTTGTTTTCAATTGAAAATTCCTGAACAATTTGGCACTAATAAGGGCTTTCATTTGATATTAAGATCGTTGAAATCGGTCATGTAGTTCCGGAGAAACCCGTGTCACGTATTTTTCACATTTTTACCTTTGTTATACTATAACAAAGGTTTAGGAATTGGTCGAAAAACACGAAATTGATCCGAGGCCCGGAGGGCCGAGCCACATATACCAATCGACAGGGTTCGACGAACTGAGCAATGTCTGTGTGTGTGTGTGTATGTGTGTATGTATGTGCGGGGCGCAACTTTTCTATCGCCTGTTTCTCGGAGATGGCTGAACCGATTTGTTCGCTATTAGTCTCATTTGAAAGGTATTATTGCCTAGTATATCACTATTGAATTGTTTCGTGGTCCGACTTTTCGTTTGAAAGTTATAAGTAAAAACGTGAAAATTACGTGACACGATTTTCTCCGGAACCAAATGACCGATTTCAACGATCTTAGTATCGAATGAAAGCTCTTATTAAGGCTAAATTTTTCGAATAAATTTTATTGAAAACAAATGAGTAGTTTAAAAGTTATGCTTAAAAAACCTGTTTTGACAAGGTAATAATTATCGCCTGTTTCTTAGAGATGGCTAAACCGATTTAGGCGCTATTAGTCTCATTTGAAAGGTAACATAGCCTGATAGATCACTATTGATTTGTTTTTTGATCGGACGTTTAATTTGGAAGTTATGAGCAATTGAATATAACACTATTAAATTTACAATAATTTATAACGATTTCATCCAAGATAGTTTATCTAGTTTGATTTATTTTGGCATCAAAGTAGAGATTTTAATGCTGCAAATATATCTGCAAAATTTCAGAAGACTTGGTTTTGCCGATCAAAAGATATTAACCCTCCAACACTTGTGCCAACTTTTGTAATACGGTTACTCGCGCACACAATGGTCCAAAACCAAAAAGACATGCGCTCTAGAGTTTTGACTGCGGAAACTTGGTTTTAAATTTATGGAACCTTCGTAAGAATTTCTTGAAATTGAAAGCTCTATGGTCTGGTGGAATTTGAATTTTGATTAATCCCCCTAAAAGTGAAATAAAAAAATTATTTTTCTTCAGCTTCAATATAACATATTGATGTGTTCTGCAAAGTTTTAGAACATATTATTACAAGAAATTTTGTTGAATACAGTAACCTTCTATCTATTCAGCGAAGATAGCAAAATCTTATTTATTGTGTATATGAATTTGTTAAATCAGTTTTTCTATTTTAGCTCTTTTTGTAATTATTGTATGACTTGTTCATGTACTACAAAATTGTACAAATAGTAAAAATACACAACTTTGCTGAAAATAGCATACCTCTATGTTTGCTTGTTTAGGAACCGTAGAACTTTGATTATAAAAAATACCCAAATTTTGACCCCGAATTACTAGACTACCAGCAGACGGATACATTTTAAACATTTTACATTTGCTGATAGTTTTGCTGCATACAGACACCATTTTTCCATATGTAGAAATGAGATAAAATTCCAGTTGGGGTCAATTGCGGTACACCTCACATGCTGACTGCTTCGTTTCTGTGATGTCAGTTTATGCTGATCTATTTTCCCAACAATTTAAAATATTAATGCATTGAATAATTATGACATTTTGCTCATAACAAGGTAATTGAAGAATATACGTTAGTTAAACAGCGATTTGTAACTTTATAACAATATGGCATTCAAAAACCTACACGTGTTGTACAAAATGTGTGAATAATTGAAGGTTAATAAAAATTGATGAAATTTATTGATGTCAATCAAAAAGAATGGCATTACAGGAATTTATGCATAGTTCAAAAACCTATAAACTAGACCTTTACTACGGAATGTATATGTTAAAGAATAATATTTCCTCTTACAACTTGCTTTTATTTGCACTTACTCAAATTAGTAACAACCAACTTACCCTTTCTCAGTAATTTCATGAAAAAAGGAACTATCAAAATTTATAAGTGCTGCTATTTTGTTCAAATTTTGTAAACTTATTCAATTTCCAAAAATTTTATGAAAACCAACGCACTACGCAACGTTAACCAATAGATGAATTATGTACCGAAGACTTGTCGATTTCTATCTCAAAGAGCAAGTAAGACCGTATAACAAAGGTTCCTTTCACCACTAGGTGGATTAAATCGGGTTTTCTTATAACTTTTAAACGAAAAGTCGTATCATGAAGCAACTCAATAGTGATCTACTAGACAATAATACCTTTCAAACATAAGTAATAGCGAACGATTCGGTTTAGCCATCTCTGAGAAACAGGCGATAGAAAAAATCATTACATACATACACACACACACACACACACACACACACACACACACACACACACACACACACACACACACACACACAGACATTGCTCAAATCATCGAACCCTATCGATTGGTATATGTGACTTGGCCCTCCGGGCCTTGGATCAATTTCGTGTTTTTCGACCAATTTTTAAACCTTTGTTATAGTTTAACAAAGGTAAAAACAATGCTGCGAATGCAATAATGAAATTAATGATATCGAACCAATGCGCTGTGATTTTTGCGAGGCTTACATGCATATAAGCCAGCAATGCTATGGCATTAACGTACGTGGATTGAGAGATGCGTTTACTCTGGGTAAGGTTCTACTAAAGAAACTGACTAAAGAAAAGACACTGGAGCTCAGTCACTCACGGCCTCCTGTCATCATTAAACCTGATTTGCTCAACGATGATTGTTGTGCGTGACTCTGTTCAAAGTTGCTAGGAAAAGTTCGAACAATATTTTTTCGAGTTCAACATTTAGGCGATTTTATGAACTGTACGATACAAATTTGATTGCCTGATGTTTTCGTTAGGCAGCACGGATCGATTTCGTGATGATACGATGATATTTGTTGCCGTTTGCTTACAATCATTATTTTCAGTCGCGTTCATCGACTGATACTCCGCAAGTTTTCGAGCAAAAGATTCAGAAGGTTTCATCGAGATTCATGTGCACTTGGTTTCGACGAATGGAATATGAGTTCCTATGTCAGTTCTTTAGTCAGTTTCTTTAGGTTCTACTTAAAGAAACTGACTAAAGAAGTGACAGGTAACTCATTTTCGTTTCGTCGAAACCAAGTGCGCATGAATCTCGATGAAACCTTCTGAATCTTTTGCTCGAAAACTTGCGAAGTATCAGTCGATCAACGCGGGAGAAATTAATGACTGCTAATGACCGGCAACAAATATCATCGTATCATCACGAAATCGATCCGTGCTGCCTAACAAAAACACCAGGCAATCAAATTTGTATCGTACAGTTCATAAAATCGCCTAAATGTTGAACTCGAAAAAATATTGTTCGAACTTTTCCTAGCAACTTTGAACAGAGTCACGCACAACAATCATCGTTGAGCAAATCAGGTTTAATGATGACAGGAGGCCGTGAGTGACTGAGCTCCAGTGTCTTTTCTTTAGTCAGTTTCTTTAGTCTTAACCACTGTACCAGAACTACTCTTGAATGTAGGTAGTTTAAATGCTCATGTGATTTGACCGAGAGCTTATTCTGTCAGTTGTCAGTTTTTGCTGTTCGAGCTGTCTATAAATAGATCTCTTTTGGTACGAGACCGTGATCAAGAAAAAGAAATCGAATCCGTTTTATCAGTGTTGCACCGTTCTGACAGTGTTGCTCGAAGTGCTTTCAAATATACCAGAAAATAAATTGAAGTGAACCTGGCCATTCAAACTTTTTTTTAAAATGAGTTTTATATTTCAGGTTTTAATTCTATAAATGTTATTGCTGATTTTGGTAGGAACCAACCACAGTAAAGATTAAAAACTATTATGAACCTAATTATTTTGATATGCGTGGAAGAAAATATTTCTCAATTATACGAGGTTTTGTTAGTAAAGGATTGGAGAAAACACTTGTTGCTTTCAAATTTTGTAAACAAGACGTAAACCGAGAAAAAAACTAAAACATTTTATTTTATCGTTATTTTTTTTTCATAATGTGCTTGCTCGATTACGTTTGGTTCCAAGCATCTACCAACAAAATAAAAGTTTGAGAGATTTTCTTTTTAATCCTATTTCGTAGTTCGTTTCAATTCGTTGTTAGAACCTAATAAAGTGCAGAAAATACATAAAAGATGGCTTAACAGGAGCGGCATTTTGAATCGAGTATATTTCTAACTGCAATAGTTTATGTTTTCATTTTATACACTTGCTGTTGTCGGATGCTTAAAAAAATTGTTATCCAAACAAACAAAAAAGTCTAGAATTGACGACAAAATTTTCTTAATGCAAAATTGATAGATATAAGAATTCGCTACATGTAATCGTTATTTCCTTCTGATGCACTGAAACTGAACACTGAAAACTGAACAACTGAATAGGAATTAGATTGCAATTTGCAATTGCACTTGAAATTAGACACGAAATTTTACTTTGAATTTCATTTGAAATTGCATGTCAAATGGACATGGTATTGGATTTGATATTGGACCAAAATTTAAACTTGATATTGGACATTAAATTCTAATTAAATTTAGAATTCAAATTGAATTCAAAATAAACATGAAATTTTACTTGAAATAGTACTTGAAAGTTTACTTGAAGTTAGGCTGGTATTGCATGTAAAATTTGGCTTGAAATCAGATTTGAAATTACACATAAAATTTGCGTTAAATTTTATAGAAAAGGTATGGCACGTTCCCCATTGTGTGTCCCGGGCACGCCAGTGATGATATGTAACATTTTTAGTAGTGGCCAAAGCCCTAATTCTCCTATATAACTCAATGAGTTATAACTATTAGAATCTGTTACAAACTTGAAACTTTTGTTTACGCTTCCTGAGCAGTTTATTTCCGATTTGTAACACAATGTGTTATAAATATCAGAATGTGTTATAAATTTGATGTTATCTTGTTATGCCCTCCTGATCGGGTTATGTTTTAATTTTATACACTTGCTGTTGACGGATCCTTACAAAATTGTTATCCAAACAAACAAAAAAAGTCTAGAATTGACGACAAAATTTTCTTAATGCACAATTGATTGAACGACGTAGATATAAGAATTCGCTACCTGTGATCCTTATTTCGTTCTGATGCACTGAAACTGAACATAAAATAGGACTTAGATTCCACTTAGACACTAAATTTAACTTTGAATTTTACTGGAAATTGGATGTCAAATGGACGTGGTATTGGATTTGATATTGGATCAAAATTTAAACTTGAAATTGGACATTAAATTCGACTTAAATTTAGAATTCAAATTGAATTCAAAATAAACATGAAATTAGACTTGAAATAGGACTTAAAATTTAACTTGAAATTTTACTTGAAGTTAGGCTGGTATTGCATGTAAAATATGGCTTGAAATCAGATTTGAAATTACACATAAAGCTTGCGTTAAATTTTATAGAAAAGGTATGCCACGTGCCCCAGTGTGTGTCCCGGGCACGCCTGTGACGATATGTAATATTTTTAATAGTGCCCAAAGCCATATTACTCCTATATAACTCAATGAGTTATAACTATCAGAATCTGTTACAAACTTGAAACTTTTGTTTTCACTTCCTGATCAGTTTATTTCCGATTTGTAACACAATGTGTTATAAATATCAGAGTGTGTTATAAATTTGATGTTATCTTGGTATGCCCTCCTGATCGGGGAAGGCCCTCTACAGACGACCTATTCCGTTAGAGGGTTATGTAATAATTGTTCAGTAAAGTTCTATTTAACGGTGATTGACAGTCAAATTGGCGGTCGTAATAGATGTCTAAGAATAGATTTCACTAGGATTTAGTACACTAAATTATATTTCGATGAAAGTGATCGTTCTCGGGTTTCCTTACTCACAGCAATTTTTTTGTCCTAACTGATAAGAATATGAAATATATATTGACTTTTGGCCGACAGCGGTGGATCAGTTGGGTCGAGATCGCCGTAAGAAACGAATGTGTGAATAATTACCAGAATAAAGTGTAGTACAACTGCCAGTTACAATCAGTAGCCGCATCTACCATGTGGTATTTTAGAATTTTGCTCAGCTGCGGATTGTTCGCGACGGTCTGTAAAAGCCAGAAGTTAGTGATGGCCTTTCTTTATCTCATAAAAATACGACCACAAATACTTTTGGGAAACCCAGTGAAATTTATCAGTGAAACAGTGGAATCGTACTTTTCGTCCGAGATTTATAATAAATTTAATTTAGATTTATAATATTTAATACTTAGCGTGAAATATTTGTGATCTGCTAAGCAGTGGTCAACAATGCGAAGCAAATTAAGGATTTTCGACAACAGACGAAGCTTTTTTCCGTAAAATCAGATCAAGTTTTGATTTATCAGTGATAAGGCGTGTTTAACTGTTGAACGGAATGGCATAACGGTAGTATCCGGTCAAGAATCGGTGTCGGATATTAGGGAGCATTTAGGAAATTCAATGCCACTTTTTAAATAACTTATTGAAAGTGAAAACTAAATATAGGAATCGTATTGTAATGTAATTAACTTTCAGATTGTCAGTCTTGGGTTCCACATGTATTCGACCAAATAATATCTATAGCATAGCCTTCACCAATTTGTTCACGAATGATCTCCGATTGAGGCTAGATTTGGAAGGCTCCAGCGAAGGGATTACCGTTTTGAATGCAACAAAAGAATTAAAACTCTTCAGCAAGTCACCAGGATTTTCGAGCTTTCAGGTGATTTTTGTTTCTGGTTTCGAATTGGGTCGATACGAAAAAAAAGTAATTACAATCTTGCAGGTCGGGGCTATTCCACAGGGTACATACTTTCTATCAATACGAAGCCTAGATGCTCATTTAATTTTCAATGAAATTATTGATTTGTTTTACAATGGAAAAACTTCATCAATATTCATTCAAACCGATAAACCAATCTATGTACCTGGAGATGTTGTTAGGTTTAGAGTTATTGCAGTGGGTGCCGATACACGGCCGGTGACGAATTACAACACTGTGGATATTGGATTTTATAACACGGAAGGGAAGTTTATTAGGCAATGGAAATATGCTAAATTGCACAAAGGGATCTTTCAGTCGACAGTGCGTCTGCCATCTTCATCGAATTTTGGCAATTGGAAAATATTGGTGACAGCTGGGAATTATGTGTGTTTCAATTAAGAACATAAGAATTGCGTCGAATGTAAAGCCTGATTATTTTTGCAGAAAGTAGAGAAGCAAATTGAAGTAAGAGAATACATACTGCCAAACTTTTTTGTTAAAGCATATCCTTCTGAAATTCTGCTGATTGAGAAGAAAACGATTAGCGTAACTGTAGAATCAACAGATATATCCGGTAGGCACGTTAACGGGACAGTTCGGGTAGACCTATTTTTCCACGAAAAAATGGAAAACCCCGACATGACAATAACAAAGCCTATTTCCGGAACAGCTACTGTAGATTTTGTTCTTAATTATGTTCTAGCAATAGAAGTTGGACAAAATGTATTTCATAGAGATGTCTTCGTCAAGGTGAAAGTAACAGAAACATTTACAAGTAAATGATGACTACGGAAATCCTAAGTTAGATTAGATAAATTTCTTACATTTTAGATCGCACGGAGAATCTCATGGAAGTAATACCCGTATATAAACATCCATACAGATATTCGTTGGCCAAATCTATGTCGCGATTCAAACCCGGTTTACCGTTTCAAATGGATTTATCGATAACGGATCACAATGGTGAGCCAGCACCAGAGGAGTCCGTAGCAGACATTTTAATATATTATACTGGAGAATCCTTGGCGAGGGAAGATTTAATGCAAGGTATTATTCGCAAGGGTTTAGCTACGTTGGTTTTAAGACCACCAGAAAGTGCCGATAGAATGCACGTTAAGGTAAGCAATCTCATACAGTGTGATGCTTGAAACAGTAATATAGTAATTATATAAGCTCAGAATCTCAGTAGAAAACAAATCATTTGATTGGTAACTGTTGGAGGTAGGGTAAAATGGTGCAAAACGCACCCCTTAAGCAAAACATCAAGTATGTTAAAAGTATGCAACTCGCATTATATAAACGCCTGAAACTAGGTTAAATGGTGGTTACCGGTGGATGAACTCGGCACCTGCCGCTTGAGCAAGACTTTCAAATTTAACCAATTCGAACAGCGACGGCTTCATCAAATTGGCGGAGGTGTTTGTTAAATGGCTGAGATATATTGAGTTCATATGTCAACATAATTGGTAATAAAATGTATTCATTTATTTTTCTCCAACTGTTGTGTGATGAATTATCGTAAGTTAAACAGTGTACGATTGAGCCGTTTTGAATTATAGTAGTCTATGGACCATTCACTAAATTTTACAGGAGACGAATTTCTTATTCTTATTCTTATTCTTATTAATACCATCACAGCCACAATTAAGGATTCCTGGGAATAATTTTAATTATTTCTATTTATAGAAATACTAGCTGACCCGACAAACTTCGTATTGCCACAAATTAACCTGTGTTGTACATAAATTATGAATCTCGGATGATCTTTGTCACAATCTCGAGTTTTGCAAGCTCCCCAGTGGGCGGCGCTTCCGACGGCGGGTCACCGGCAACACTCGCGACCGTCTCGTCCTGAATGAACTAGTGTTACTATAGATAGTTTTTGTGGTCTTGTATTGACTAATGTTTTATGGAAGAGTCTCGAATTCCTCGAGTTCGATTAGTTTTTGAGTTTCGCAAAAATTTCTGTTTTATTTGTATGAGAGTCCATATCCCCCTACCACAGGGAGAAGTCTCTAACTATCGTAAAATAAATTCAAGACTCCAAAATCTCCCACATGCCAAATTTGGTTCCATTTGCTTGATTAGTTCTCAAGTTATAAGGAAATTTGAATTTCATTTGTATGGGAGCTCCCCTCTTAAAAGGGGAAGGGGTCGTAATTCACCATAGAAAAAATTTCTGCCATCTAAAACTCCCACATGCCAAATTGGGTTCCATTTGATTGATTAGTTCTCGAGATAAGAGGAAATTTGCATTTCATTTGTATGGAACCCTCTTAACGGGGAGATGGGCCATAACTGGCTTTCTAAAGAAGAGAGGGGTCTCAATTCACCATAGAAAAAAATCTTGCGTCCAAAACCACTTACATGTCAAATTTGGTTCCATTTGCTTGATTAGTTCTCGAGTTGTGAGGAAATTCGTATGGAAACACCCCCTTTAAAGAAGAGAGGAGTTATAATTCCCCTTATAAAGAGGGGAGGGGTCTCAATTTACCATAGAATAAATTCTTGTCACCGAAAACACCCACATGCCAAATTTTGTTCTATTTGCTTGATTAGTTGTCGAGTTATGCAGAAATTTGTGTTTCATTTGTATGGGAGCCCCCCCCCCCCCTTTTAGTGGGGGGAGGGGTTTCTAACCATCACTAAAACCTTTCCTGGCCCCAAAAAACCTCTACATGCATAGTTTCATGCCGATTGGTTCACTAGTTTTCGATTCTATAAGGAACATACGGACAGACAGACAGACAGACAGACAGACAGACAGACAGACAGACAGACAGACAGACAGACAGACAGACAGACAGACAGACAGACAGACAGACAGACAGACAGACAGACAGACAGACAGACAGACAGACAGACAGACAGACAGACAGACAGACAGACAGACAGACAGACAGACAGACAGACAGACAGACAGACAGACAGACAGACAGACAGACAGACAGACAGACAGACAGACAGACAGACAGACAGACAGACAGACAGACAGACAGACAGACAGACAGACAGACAGACAGACAGACAGACAGACAGACAGACAGACAGACAGACAGACAGACAGACAGACAGACAGACAGACAGACAGACAGACAGACAGACAGACAGACAGACAGACAGACAGACAGACAGACAGACAGACAGACAGACAGACAGACAGACAGACAGACAGACAGACAGACAGACAGACAGACAGACAGACAGACAGACAGACAGACAGACAGACAGACAGACAGACAGACAGACAGACAGACAGACAGACAGACAGACAGACAGACAGACAGACAGACAGACAGACAGACAGACAGACAGACAGACAGACAGACAGACAGACAGACAGACAGACAGACAGACAGACAGACAGACAGACAGACAGACAGACAGACAGACAGACAGACAGACAGACAGACAGACAGACAGACAGACAGACAGACAGACAGACAGACAGACAGACAGACAGACAGACAGACAGACAGACAGACAGACAGACAGACAGACAGACAGACAGACAGACAGACAGACAGACAGACAGACAGACAGACAGACAGACAGACAGACAGACAGACAGACAGACAGACAGACAGACAGACAGACAGACAGACAGACAGACAGACAGACAGACAGACAGACAGACAGACAGACAGACAGACAGACAGACAGACAGACAGACAGACAGACAGACAGACAGACAGACAGACAGACAGACAGACAGACAGACAGACAGACAGACAGACAGACAGACAGACAGACAGACAGACAGACAGACAGACAGACAGACAGACAGACAGACAGACAGACAGACAGACAGACAGACAGACAGACAGACAGACAGACAGACAGACAGACAGACAGACAGACAGACAGACAGACAGACAGACAGACAGACAGACAGACAGACAGACAGACAGACAGACAGACAGACAGACAGACAGACAGACAGACAGACAGACAGACAGACAGACAGACAGACAGACAGACAGACAGACAGACAGACAGACAGACAGACAGACAGACAGACAGACAGACAGACAGACAGACAGACAGACAGACAGACAGACAGACAGACAGACAGACAGACAGACAGACAGACAGACAGACAGACAGACAGACAGACAGACAGACAGACAGACAGACAGACAGACAGACAGACAGACAGACAGACAGACAGACAGACAGACAGACAGACAGACAGACAGACAGACAGACAGACAGACAGACAGACAGACAGACAGACAGACAGACAGACAGACAGACAGACAGACAGACAGACAGACAGACAGACAGACAGACAGACAGACAGACAGACAGACAGACAGACAGACAGACAGACAGACAGACAGACAGACAGACAGACAGACAGACAGACAGACAGACAGACAGACAGACAGACAGACAGACAGACAGACAGACAGACAGACAGACAGACAGACAGACAGACAGACAGACAGACAGACAGACAGACAGACAGACAGACAGACAGACAGACAGACAGACAGACAGACAGACAGACAGACAGACAGACAGACAGACAGACAGACAGACAGACAGACAGACAGACAGACAGACAGACAGACAGACAGACAGACAGACAGACAGACAGACAGACAGACAGACAGACAGACAGACAGACAGACAGACAGACAGACAGACAGACAGACAGACAGACAGACAGACAGACAGACAGACAGACAGACAGACAGACAGACAGACAGACAGACAGACAGACAGACAGACAGACAGACAGACAGACAGACAGACAGACAGACAGACAGACAGACAGACAGACAGACAGACAGACAGACAGACAGACAGACAGACAGACAGACAGACAGACAGACAGACAGACAGACAGACAGACAGACAGACAGACAGACAGACAGACAGACAGACAGACAGACAGACAGACAGACAGACAGACAGACAGACAGACAGACAGACAGACAGACAGACAGACAGACAGACAGACAGACAGACAGACAGACAGACAGACAGACAGACAGACAGACAGACAGACAGACAGACAGACAGACAGACAGACAGACAGACAGACAGACAGACAGACAGACAGACAGACAGACAGACAGACAGACAGACAGACAGACAGACAGACAGACAGACAGACAGACAGACAGACAGACAGACAGACAGACAGACAGACAGACAGACAGACAGACAGACAGACAGACAGACAGACAGACAGACAGACAGACAGACAGACAGACAGACAGACAGACAGACAGACAGACAGACAGACAGACAGACAGACAGACAGACAGACAGACAGACAGACAGACAGACAGACAGACAGACAGACAGACAGACAGACAGACAGACAGACAGACAGACAGACAGACAGACAGACAGACAGACAGACAGACAGACAGACAGACAGACAGACAGACAGACAGACAGACAGACAGACAGACAGACAGACAGACAGACAGACAGACAGACAGACAGACAGACAGACAGACAGACAGACAGACAGACAGACAGACAGACAGACAGACAGACAGACAGACAGACAGACAGACAGACAGACAGACAGACAGACAGACAGACAGACAGACAGACAGAAATCTGACAGACAGAAGTCTGTCTGTCTGTCTGAAATCTGACAGACAGAAGTCTGTCTGTCTGTCTGAAATCTGACAGACAGAAGTCTGTCTGTCTGTCTGTCTGTCTGTCTGTCCTGTGTTCCTTATAGAATCAAAAACTACTGAACCAATCGGCGTGAAAATTTGCATGTAGAGGTTTTTGGGGCCAGGAAAGGTTTTCGTGATGGTTAGAGACCCCTCCCCCCACTAAGAGGGGGGGCTCCCATACAAATGAAACACAAATTTCTGCATAACTCGAGAACTAATCAAGCAAATAGAACCAAATTTGGCATGTGGGTGTTTTCGGTGACAAGAATTTATTCTAGGGTAATTTGAGACCCCTCCCCTCTTTATAAGGGGAATTATAACTCCTCTCCCCTGTAAGAGGGGGGGTTTCCATACAAATTTCCTCATAACTCGAGAACTAATCAAGCAAATGGAACCAAATTTGGCATGTGAAAGTTTTCGAGGGCAAGAAAATTTTCTATGTTGAATTAGGACCCCTCCTCACTTTAAGAGGGGGGGCTCCTGTACAAATGAAATACCAATTTCCTCATAACTCGAGAACTAATTAAGCAAATGGAACCAAATTTGGCATGTGTGTGTTTTTGGAGACAAAATTTTTTTCTATGATGAATTGGGACCCCTCCCCACTTTAAGTGGGGGGGGGGGCTCCTATACAAACGAAATACAAATTTCCTTATAACTCGAGAGCTAATCCAGCAAATGGAACCAAATTTGGCATGTAGGTGTTTTTGGAGGCAAGAAGTTTTTCTATGATGAATAAGAACCTCTCCCCACTTTAGGAGGGGGGGCTCCTATACAAATGAAATACAAATTTCCTCATAACTCGAGAACTAATCAAGCAAATAGAACCAAATTTGGCATGTGGGTGTTTTCGGTGACAAGAATTTATTCAATGGTAAATTGAAACCCATCCCTCTTTATAAGGGGAATTGTAACTCCTCTCCCCTTTAAGAGGGGGGGCTTCCATACAAATTTCCTCATAACTCGAGAACTAATCAAGCAAATGGAACCAAATTTGGCATGTGAAGGTTTTCGAGGGCAGGAAAATTTTCTACGGTGAATTAGGACCCCTCCCCACTCTAAGAGGGGGGGCTCCTGTACAAATGAAATACAAATTTCCTCCTAACTCGAGAACTAATCAAGCAAATAGAACAACATTTGGCATGTGGGTGTTTTTTTTGGTGAAAAGAATTTATTCTATGGTGAATTGAAACCCCTCCCCTCTTTATAAGAGGAATTATAACTCCTCTCCCCTTTAAGAGGGGGTGCTTCCATACAAATTTCCTCATAACTCGAGAACTAATCAAGGAAATGCAACCAAATTTGGCATGTGAAGGTTTTCGAGAGCAAGAAAATTTTCTATGGTGAATTAGGACCCCTCCCCACTTTAAGAGGAGGGGCTCCTGTACAAATGAAATACAAATTTCCTCATAACTCGAGAACTAATCAAGCGAATTGAACCAAATTTGGCATATGTGTGTTTTTGGAGACAATTTTTTTTTTCAATGATGAATTGGGACCCCTCCCCACTTTAGGAGGGGGGTCCTATACAAACGAAATACAAATTTCCTCATAACTCGAGAACTAATCCAGCAAATGGAACCAAATTTGGCGTGTAGGTGTTTTTGGAGGCAAGAATTTTTTCTGTGATGAATTAGGATCTCTTCCCACATTAGGAGGGGGGGCTCCAATACAAATGAATTTACAAATTTCCCCATAACTCGAGAACTAATCAAGCAAATAGAACCAAATTCGGCATGTGGAGGTTTTTGGAGGCAAAAATATTTTCTACGGTGAATTAGGATCCTTCCACACTTCAAGACGGGGGGCTTCTACACAAATGAAATACAAATTTCCTCATAATTCGAGAACTAATCAAGCAAATGGAACCATATTTGGCATGTGGGTGTTTTTGGAGGCAACCATTTTTCCCATGATGAATTAGGACTTCTTACCTTTTTAGGAGGGGAGGGGGCTCCCATTCAAACGAAATACAAATTTGCTCATAACTTTAGAACTAATCAAGCAAATGGAACCAAATTTGGCATGTGAGAGTTTTAGATGGCAGAATTTTTTTTCTGTGGTGTATTACGACCCCTTTCCCTTTTAAAAGGGTGGGCTCCCATATAAATGAAATATAAATTTCCTTATAATTTGAGTACTAATCAAGCAAATGGAACCAAATTTAGCATGTAGGAGATTTTTGAGTCTTGAATTTATTTTATGATAGTTAGAGACCTCTCACCCCTGTGGTAGGGGGATATGGACTCTCATACAAATAAAACAGAAATTTTTGCGAAACTCAAAAACTAATCCAACTCGAGAAATTCGAGACTCTTCCATAAAACATTAATCAATAACAAGACCACAAAAACTATCTATAGTAACACTAGATCATTCAGGACGAGCCGGTCGCGAGTGTTGCCGGTGACCCGTCGTCGGAAGCGCCGCCCACTGGGGGGCTTGCAAAACTCGAGATAGTGACAAAGATCATCCGAGATTCATGATTTATGTACAACACAGGTTAATTTGTGGCAATACGAAGTTTGTCGGGTCAGCTAGTCATATATAAATAAATAAATAAATAAATAATATATCGAACTAGTGGATATAACAGAGTTCTATTGCATTCTTAAGACTTTAATCAGATTACTATTTTCGAAAATTTAGTTTTCATTTACATAGAAACATATTTAAAAATATACTTATAGCATTTAAAAATAAAAACTACAAGGTATACAGCCCTAAGGGTTGTACGAAAGGGTGACGTAGGACTGTGTCATATGATACTCATTATATTGATAACATGTTTTAATCGATGAAGTATAACTATGTCTGATCATTAAATCAAAGACTAATGTAAACTGCATTTCTGGCATATGCATATTTGAGTATTTGTGAGTATCATTGTTTGAGTGTTTATTTGTAAAAGAAGAGCGAAATATTCTGATTTTATTCTTCATTGAATCAATGGTGGTTTTGAAAAAAACCGTTTGAAATTGTTTGGTGGCCCTGAAAAGAACTATGTTTGAGCTGATAGCACATCTTAAAAATCAGTACTATAATTACTGTTGCCAATAAATAGATGGATGTCGCTATTCGGTCCTTTAGACTCTAGGATGATGGTTGCCCGCTAATAGAGGAGTGATAGGAAATACCAAATCACTGTAAAGTAGAAATGAATTAGTTTTATCAAAAAATATAAGAAATAAGAAATATAAAAATACAATACTTATTTATTGCTTAAATTTAAGATAAGCAATTTATGAGTTGTTCGGGGACCGATTGTAGGAGTAAACTGTTAAAGAATGCCAGCAAAGGGATGAATCGATAGAAAATCGATTTCAATATAAGCGTCAACTATGTGGAACATAGCATTATGTGACTATGATTAACATTTGATGATTGCTAACAGATTTGATACTTACAAAAGATTAATTTAAAGTATTCAATGCCATCACAAATGGCCCCAAAATCGCGAGTTCAAAATCAGGCACCGTGGCTCGGTTGTCAAGAAACAGTAAATCGTGATAAAATAAATTTAGCTGCCAATCGAAAAGGGTTCATCGGGAGCGATTGTTGGCATCTGTAAAGGCGAATGACCACTGTTGAAATATATGACTGAAATAAATAGTAGGATGTGAAACTTACAAAACTTTCTAAGTTTTAGTATTTGTTAACAGAACAAATCAATTCAATCAATCAATTCAATGTAAGTCGATACTGTTAAACCTTACTTACTCTAGGGCTGTGGTAGAAAACGATCGTCTCGGCTTTATCAATTTTAACTTGATAGCAACGTGAACTGAGGACGATGATACGAAAAGTACGACACGTACCTTTTCGTAGACAATACCGGAATATTCCTCGAAAAAGTAAGATCGATGCATGAACCTCCCAGGGTTGTTGCCTGTCTGGGATCAGTCACGAGATCAAATTTCATCCATTCCGTCATGAAATTTACCAAATCGCTATTCTCCTCTTTAGAGATATCCACATTGAAGTCACCTGTCACTATTGTTGGGGTTTCATAATTCGAGTAAAACAGATGTCGAGTTAAAAACAGTTGTATCAGTTTCAGTGACGTATTCGGTGAGATATAAACGGCGAATAAGATTGTTTTGCTTCCGTCAATAAACAATTCTGCAGCGCAGATATCTCCAAAATTTTCCGCGTCTAGAAGCATAGCGTCATGTACCTCACTCGCTTTTATAATTTCGTGTTGGGATGACATAGTTGCAAATTCACTTTTCACGAAAATGGCAACTCCACCAGCACGTTGGTTTTCTCGTTTAAAATGCGTGATACAGGTATACCCTGCAAAAATAGATAAAATAATGCGTAACAATTATTGAAAGAAATAGAATGAATATAACGAACCTTCCATTGCTAACGATGCGTTATTGTTTGCCCATGTTTCGCTGAACGCAAAGACATCTGCCAGTCTAAGAACGGGATCAGTTGATACATCTTCAGAATGAGCATTGAAGCTCTGAATATTTAGACTAACTAGCACGAAAGAATGGTTGCCGCTGGTTACGAATTCAATCAGTTCATCCCGAATTGTTACCAATCTGTGGTTCTCTAGTCGACTCATCTCTGTACGCAATTCTTTCATTTTGGGAGTATTACTGCCCTTCGCATGGTGAAATTTGAACGAATTCGTTGAGTTTGTTAGGTACAAACCTTGCAATGAACTTACTCTCGACATCGCAACATATACTAACTGCTGCTCCTGACTTCTGGCGTAGTCGACAACGACTTCTGAGAATGTTCCACCTTGTGATTTATGTATGGTGAGTGCACAAGCACTAACGACGGGGAATTGAGCTCGTTTACATTTAATAGCGCTTCTAAGTTTGATATTGGCGGATCGCTTACTGATAGGTGTCCAGTCTTGTCTGAGTACACCGGGCTTCGAAAACACTATCGGCCTTGACTTGATTCGAAGTTGAGCGCCAACTGTGTCATTCTGAAACTTGAACCACGATCGACAGGCGGATTGCTCTTCAGTTTCTGCGAACTCAATGAACATAAGCTTGCCAATCGCACCATTTACAATGCCTTCTGCTACTTCCACGTTCGTAGTTATCATATACGACATTCCCACAACCAATCGTAACATGTACGGAAGGCATCCGGTTTCAGCGACGCTCATGCGATATAGTTTGGTGCGGGCACTCGTCAGCTGGGTAGCATCTCTATGTCCAGTTATTACATCCTCAGCAGTATGATCTAATCCTTGCCGAAGACTCAATGTTTTCTGATTGAATGCTTCTACATCGGTGTTCCTATGGAATAAGCGAATTGCGTTCGGTACATTTTCCTGGCATCATTCAGCTGTACGGAATCTCCCCTCAATGACTTTAGTCTCGTCATCCGATAATTGTTCGCCGTTTCCGATTTTTGTGAGTATGGATGAGAATTCAGTGTCACTCTGTCGCATAACTTGACGCAGTGGGAAGAATTTCAAAGACTGCCAGAGTGAAGCACCTCCTAAGGAATTGTTCACAGGTTTAAACGGGGCTCTAGCATTTACTGGCGGTAACTGACGAAAATCTCCACATAGTAAAATGTCTTTTCCGCCAAAAGCATCATCATAGTTGCCACTAATATTTTGCAGTCGCGTATGAACAGTGTTCAAAATGTTTGCACCAATCATGCTGATCTCATCGATTATAATTAGCTTAATATTGGCAAATGAATTGCGATACAATTGGAGCATCTCGAAACCTAGCTTTCCATGATGCCGCCGATCCATTGTTATATGGAAAGCGGAATGCACCGTCGTACCACCAATAGCTACCGCTGCCTTTCCGGTAGATGCGCAAGCAACATAGGCGTTGTTTAGAGAGTTATGAGCTTGACTGAAGCGGTTATATGTCTCCATCACAATACGAAGCGTGAAAGTTTTGCCGCACCCGGCCGGCCCGGTGAAAAACAATTGCAGCGGTTTTCTGGTTTCATCGAAACAATGGAGGCTGTCGATAACGTGAAGAATCAGAGCGCGCTGTTCCGGATTTGTCTTCCGCATTAAACTGCAATATTCTTGACTGGTCATTACCGAGGTGCGTTGTTTAATGACCGCCGATAAGGCGTTAGTGGGTAGCAGTACAATATCATCGTCATTTGGTTCCATTGCAATGGTTCTCGTGCACTCAGCACGCTTAACATTAGCATCCGTTTCCTGTACACCTGATTCATCCTCAATACACAACCGCAAATACTCGTCAACGATATGTTCAAGATTGAGCTCACAATCATATTGCTTGCGCTTCGCTAGAATTGCTGCTTCGTTTTGGTCGTAGAGTTGAAGAAACTTGTTATTGTCGAGAACATCGCACATTTCATTCCGAAATGGTATAAACAACACCACCATCTCTCGCTTATACTCAAAGAGCTTTGCCATCTCGTAGCCACACCACTGCAGTATACGGGAAAAACGGCGGATCTTATATGAATTAGTACCATTTCGTTCTTTTGTGTAATTTGCTGCAAAATCGGCTAGACATACATCATCTAGACCGAGCCGCGCTTCATACTTTTGCACGATATTTAATGTCCAGACATCAGTTGAACTGTCGTCGATTCCCTCTTCATCCATTCGTGCATTTCGCTTTCTTGATTTCGTACGCTCATGCGGCCACATCGTTGGTATGAATTGTATCGCTCGACTTGCTTCTGACATCGGTTGACGTAAAAGATACCATGCCGCCTCTTGGGCCGACATCTCCACGGAGTTGAGCATTTTGATGCTCAGTTTCTTCAGAAGTTCAGTATTGTCTTGATCAGGAAATTGTTCTTGTAGTGCGATAAGGTCTCGTTGAAGGCAACTTATTCCTCGATTGGTTTTGTTCACATATTCGACAACATACGCAGCACACGAATATTCATCCAATATAAACTGCAAGTCCATATTCGAGAGCAGATTTCGAGCTATCCACGGATTAAACGAGTTTGTCCAAAGTTCAGACATGGATCGTTTGAGCAAAACAGTGGGACGGCGAATGGTTGCACGGATAACATCGAGGTATTTATCCATTGTACAATTACATTCAAGAAGAAACGATTCCAGTGTGTCGAATGCATTTGTATCTAGTACTTCGCGCATTTTCTTGGCCTTTTAACCAACTGATCGCGGCGGCTATCATCCGAAGCAATAGGAACGAGTATCCTGGTTTGGTCCATGGGCCAATAAGGAATGTTGAACCGACAGCGGTTTTCATTCTTCTTATAGCAAGTGAATGTATGTTTATGAACCCAGAATAAACAAATTGAATATGCCGAAGTACAACACATGAACAGTAGATTTACCTGATAACCATAGGTATCCGGTAAATCCTCGCCCTTGACGGAACAGAGTTCATCAATCAACCGCACGGTATCGGTCATATTCTCTCCGACTGCTTCACGTGGGTCATTTTTCAACCATAGCAAGATATGCGCGTGTGGACTACCCCGATGTTGGAATTCGATCCGCTTGAAATAATCAACTACTTGATATTTTCCAAATATGTTGTACTTTGGCGACGTTAACAGAATCATAATCGTGTCCACAAGCTTATTGAAGTATGCGCAGCACGTAACCGGATCATTGTTGACCAATGTTGCTCTCTGTAAGGCAGTCAATTCCTGCATTGGATTTGTTAACTCGGTGTTATTTTCTCTTTCGGATAACCGGTATAGAGTTTTGAGCAGGTGAGGCCACTTTGTTTCGTTCGCACTAAGTGTTAGGAACATCGTAGGCTTACCAAGTTGGCGCATCATGGCAAAAAGATCCCTTTTCCTTTGCTGCCAGTACTGGACTGAGTTCGGAATGGTTTTCAGGAACGATAGATTCCGGTTAATGCATTGCTCCATAAATTCCCTATTCTGAAGATCGCCGCGAGTAACATTCGCGGTGCCCATACACTTAAAGGTGCATTGCAATCCTTCCGAAACTCGTAAACGAAGAACTTTCATCGCCATGTATAATACGTGCTGTGGCTTTGCTCCTCGTCTATCACAACGACGAGTTTCGCTGGAAGCAATCATAAAGTACGTCACGCGTACGCCTGGTCTAAATTCACGCGGACAGCCGAAATAAATGGCAGGATATGACAGCTCTTCGCCATGCTCATCATAGATTATAGACAAGGGGATCTTGTTTTGAGCGGGGGCGATTTCTAGGCATTTGTCTTCATTCCATAAAAGCGTTTCTTGTTGACCCAGTAGCAACTCTGTTTCATTATCGAAATCAATGGTTTCCAATGCAATCCGATCATCCGGAGCACTGTTATCTAGATCTTCTATTCTATTACCGTCCATAACGATACCGTATCTGCGGTACAATGGCGTTTTAACTAAATACGTAAGCCAAGCTTTAACTACCGATTTCTTAACGAATCCGGACAGGTAGGAAGACTTGTGTATCACATGTTTTTTGATGAATACATTAAACGCTTGATCGTCGTCAAGTTGACGAGGAAGGGAGCGCAACATCTCACCTACATCTACGGGGCAATTGATTACTTGACCAACAATCGAGTAACTACCTGTGATTAAGGATTGTGTAGACGAATAATAATGAAACTATTAAAGCATTGCAGCTTACCTGCAGCAAAGCGCAAACGACGTATTTGCATGAAAGGTAAGCGAGGTGACACTAACCTTTCTGCAATAGGATCGAGCGGCGGTAAACCCGTCGGTACTTGCGGATAGGCAAACCCATTAGTTTTAGATAATGTTGGAATTTTTTGTTGTTTCAGATTGCTGCGACAAGTTTGGCATACTTGAAATCCATTAACTGATTCAAACGATCCACTCTCTTGCAATACTGTTGCAAAATCTTGTGTTATAGGTTTCAAATCGTTAACAAACCATAATCTGTCACAGACACTGCATACAACACCGAACTCATTTTGTATGAAACGTTTAGCAAATTCCTGGTCAGCACGTTCAAAATTCGATGTAGAAACTTGTCGAATTCATCAAACGCCATCAAGTAAATGAATAATTAGAATACATGTCAAATCAAAATATTGATACGAAGTAGACTGTGACGATTGAATATACAGGAATATGTCAAAGTCAGCGCATTTAATAATACTATTACTAGTTTGTTACAGATGAATCAGTGTACTGAGTCTAAAATGTTAAAGGTTATTTAAATTCTTTAACCTTTAGGTTATTTATATCCAATTCTGTGGTTGCGTGGGATATGGAATGCAAATTATGGCAATTTTCATTAGGCGTTTGATATTTCACATTGGGGCAACGCGATGATGAGAGATTCCCGAAGGTATATAATACTGACAATGATTTAGCATGTACTGAGCGAACCGAAAACAAAAATACCGCTTTTAGATGATCATGTTACCCAATTTACATTTGAATCAATTTCATCCCTTTCTTTAAAGCACTCAACCGTTTCAAACTTAGTATAATGTGATATAAGATATCTTCACAAATAATAAATAGTAAGAATGAAATTGGCATTGATACTAAATAATATGCCAAACTAGATAATCTGTCTTACACAATTATTAATAACTGCTTGATAGAAGCTCAGCCAGGTATATCTGGGACTGGACAATAAAATCGGTGCATTTCTTGAGTCATGAGGATACAAGCAGTTCACTTCCCTACTATTCCCTAGCAATTTAGCAGTAAATAGAGTAAATAGAGCAGAGATAGTTTGAACATTGTTTCACGATCCACTATGTAATTTAAGTATTCACCAGATTTTCACAACTAATTTAAGTTTAAATTTTAGATTCAATTTTAGATTCACGAATAAACAAACATTTGTTGCCATCAATGCACTGAGTTGTAGTGTATTTTTGTAATTTCGCTACGAAATTTATTATGAACTTCTTTCTAAACAGCTCAAATAGCATGCGATAATTTTCTATAAATATGCTTACCTGTCATTTCATGTGACGGAATTATAACGGTATGCGATGGATTGATATCTGCGGGTGATGCCTCTTCGTGCGACAAACTTGCAACTTCACCTGCCGAACTAGAAGCACTCTCACGCTTTCGTTTGCGTGATAATCTAGTACGCTCTGCTCCTGTTAAGGATATCCTTGGCTCAGTTACTACACCAGCCACTTGTTCACGAATACGTTTACGGTGGTTACGTAAATATAACGCCTGCAACCATTTAGACATAGCGAATTCTTTAACAAATCACTACTGTATTTCACAAAGGTTGAAATAGCAATGAATGGCCAGCCCACAGATCATTGTAATAAATATGTTATGCGTAGTTTGATATTTGAACCAACTTCCTTCAAATAGTTTCTGGCCGTTGGTTACAAATAATAATCAAAACCATTTTGCACATTTGAGATAAATTCTGATTATGCTTCATTTAATTAGTTTGCGGCCCTTAAAAGGGCCATTGGTTATAAGTAACATCAACCTCTTCAGTGCAGTCAACAATCGGTGTTGCCACCAATAACCGGTCTTGCCGCTAAATGCCGTTGGTTTCGCCACCAATAGCTGTCGATGGTAAATGCTGACCGTCCGTCAGTGCGATTGTGCGATGAATGAGCAGACGGCGAACCAAGAGTACCATTTTATAGTCACTGGTACTGCCGCTGCTGCTTGTAAGCTAGTGAGGTGGTGGGGGAAACCAGATCAATTGCTGCTGCTGCTCGAATGATTATCCGACGCTGAATGAGCAAGCATTTTCCATGGAACGTTGAAACGTTAACCATTTAGAAAAGTGAAGAAAATTCTTTTCATTCTTCAATTACTCTAGTTCTTATAAGAACTGATAAGAACTGTTTAAGACCACAACGGCCTACTGCTGAATTTGCTGCTGCCCGTCAGTCGATTTGCTTCCATTTGCTGTTGGTTTGCGAAAATAACCGCCAAAATGCCATTGGGTGCCTCGAATTGGCATCGAAAATGACATTAGATGCCGCAAAGGTCCTTGGATTTGCCTCCAATAGCCGCCAAAAATGCTATCGTTACCTTCCGATTGCTATCGTTGTTGGCTCCGATCGCTGGTGTTTGCCGCCAAATGCCGTTGCTTTCGCCACCAATAGCCGTCGATGGTAAATACTGACCGTCCGTCAGTGCGATTGTGCGATGAATGAGCAGACGGCGAACCAAGAGTACCATTTTATAGTCACTGGCACTGCCGCTGCTGCTTGTAAGCTAGTATAGGTGGTGGGGGAAACCATATCGGCTGCTGCTGCTTAAATGATTGTCCGACACTGATTGAGCAAGCTATCGAACAATTTCGCATGTCTGCGATGGGGATAATGCAAAATGTAATGTTAAGTGCATCGTGTGGGATTCACGTTGGCCATTGCCCTCTGATTCCGCTTGTCTTTGGGACCGGTGTTGCCGTCAATAGCCATCGATGTTGCCGATTGGATTGGAAAAGGGGTGTGGCTTACAAAGTGGTCTCAAGGTTATCATTTGGATCCAAATCCTTTGGTGTATCTAATTGTCGTCCGTGCCTGTGAAGCTAGGCGATAACAAGGGAAATGTATGGAAAAATTCGACCTTGAATCTTTACACACATTTTCACTATTTAGCGTATAAAAAATTATTATTAGTATGTTACTATAAAATTGCTGGACATTTTATCTATCCAACGACATATTAACTGTTATGTTTCGTTCAGTAGTATAGTAGCTATTAGCGTTTGAAATATTCATTCAAACGTTACACTTCTATTTCTTGTTTTTACAAAGTGCTACCCAGTCCCAGTATAGTAAACAAAGACGTAGTCCTACGTCAAAAAAAACGCTATTCCGTCAATCTTGTCAATGGGGTTATTATGCAACTCACTTCACTGCCAATCTCACTTCACGAATGAAATTTTTTTCACTTCACTCTACGTGGAATCGGGAATAAGTCAAAAAAAGTGACGTGAGTTTGGAAGTGAAATTTATTTCACCGTGAAGTGAGATTGGTAATAAGCACCACTATCTGATACAATCAAACGCTCAACGTCGGAAGTAGTTTTCAAGAGGGGCTGTCTCGAATATTGGAATCGTAACTAATTCAGAATTGTGTGTATGTAGTTAATAAGAAAAATAATGTAAATATCCATGATAAAATCGCTGGTAGCAAATTATAAAGGGTTTCCTTTACGCTACTATGCAAATAAACAAACTCACATAATTTCAGAAAAATTCGAAACTTATTGTTTGTATCCCAAAAACCCGAATTAATCCACCTAGCGGCGTGACCTAGCCTTTCTACTGCCACAATAATCATTATTTAATTTCTCAGGAACTTAATTGTAGATGTATAGATGTTATATTAGACTATATTTTTAAATATCCGTTCCGTATTCCTCAAAATCCTTATTTGCCAGTAAAATTCACAACGTATTATGTAGAATTATATTTTATTTTCTTGGGTGCGTAAATACATGTAAGCGTCATTTATGTTACTTGATGAACACCTTATTTAGTTTTATAATATTTATAGAAAAATAATGTAAACACAAAAGATAATTTTTACAGACTTAAATGAATATGTATAGAAAATTAGAAATTAACCCTCTAACGGGTCTACAGACGGCCTTAACTATCGGGCTTCAGAGCCACATACGAAACTTGTTTTGAATTGACAATATGAAGTATTTGTTCATAGCAGATTTTTGATATTTTGATATTGATACCATGCATTCAAAAGTTAGCATCTTTGAAAAACAAGAGTTCAGAAAAATTATTATTATATTTCGCTTTTGAAGAAAAAGGATATCTACAACAAAATGATTGATCTCAAAATTTTACTATTGGTTTGCTTGGCTTCAATTTTGCAATATATCTGAATTAAAAAAAATTACTGAATAGAGCATTAGATATGAAAACGAGAAATGGAACTATTTCTTAGCTAGCGCTCCTTCAGATAATTATTTTTGCATGAAAATCAAAACTTAAGCTTCTTTTGAATGTACTTTCATGAAAAGATAGTCATTAGCTTGATCGCATCGTTTTTACAATGTTAGAGGGTTAGGAAAACAAGATGAGGTCGAAAAATAGTGCCAAAGCTGCGCCATAAACATGCTTGAGAATGGGAAATACGATCGATATGATTCCCAGTGCTTGTGTTGTTTTGATTTATTTATTAAAACATGACATCTGTCCTTTAAAATATCACTAACGAAAACAAAGCTTACAAAATTTCTACCGTGCAACGTTTACTTCCTATTTTTCATATAACATTTCTAAGCTCTAGTATCTATTGATTGAAAAGAGCATCTATTGATGCGCAGAATTTGTTTGAAATTTGTACAAATTTATTTGGAAAAATCAACTCACTAGTATTTTTGATTCTATACACCCCTATACCTACATGCTCAAATAAACTGCTTTTCTTCGCTTTTTGCTTTTCTTGTACAATTGTGAGTAACAGCAAGTGAAAAAAAAAACACAATTGAAATCTGAAATCAAAGAAAAGAAAAAACTTTTCGATTGAATCCCACTATTTAATATTTATTTGTAACAGATACGTAGTTCACCTACGACGTGCAGGCTGCATCAGTGTCTTATTTCAAAGCGTATACGTATCTGTCGCGAATAAATATTAAATAGAGGAATTTAGTCGGTAAAAGTTTTTTCTTTTCTTTAATTTCAGAGTTCGTATTCCACTAAGAGGCTTCAAAAACTTCAGACAATTGACATGTTTCTCACTTTTCTTGAATTTCATTGCAAATTTTAAAATTGCAAATTGTCATCACATACATACATACATACATACACACATACATACATACATACATGCATACATACATACATACATACATACATACATACATACATACATACATACATACATACATACATACATACATACATATATACATACATACATCACACACATCTCATACATTGAATACAATCAACATTTGATTGATATGTTTTGCCTTTCTACTATATAAATATATAGTATAAAGGTATAGAAATCACTTGGAAAACCGGAAATGGAAAGAAGGTCCTGCGGGCCGAATGTCATATACCATTCGACTCAGTTTCGAAAACTGAGCATTTTCTGTGTGTGTGTATGTATGTGTGTGTGTGTATGTGTGTGTGTGTGTGTGTGTATGTGACGCTTTTAATCTCACTCACTTTTCTCGGAGATGGCTGGACCGATTTTAATGTTCTTAGTGTCAAATGAAAGGTCTAGGTGTCCCATTGGTCGCTATTGAATTTCATACTGATCGGACTTTTAGTTCAAAAGTTATGTATAAAAATATGAAAAATATGGGACTTCATTATCTCATAGGTCCCTTAACCGATTTGAACAAAATTGATTGCATATGAAAGAGGAGCCTTGCAAACCCTTAACTTCCAAATTTCATGACGATTGGGCTTGTAGTTTGAAAGTTACATAAAGAAATGTGAAAAAATAGTATTTAAAACATATTTTTGTAACATATAAGCATTAATTCAATGAAAAACATCACACATTTTATTATTATTTGAAAATTACTACTGAGATCTATCAAACGAAACCGAGTTATTTAAAATCGGACAGTTCATTCAAAAGTTATTTAAACTTTAACACTTAAGCACCGTATATTAAACCGTTAAAACGTGTGAATTCAAAACAAATGTTGATTGTATTCAATGTGTGTGATGTATGTGTGTATGTACGTATGTATGTATGTATGTATGTATGTATGTATGTATGTATGTATGTATGTATGTATGTATGTATGTATGTATGTATGTATGTATGCTTGTATGTATGTATGTATGTATGTATGTATGTATGTATATATGTATGTATGTATGTATGTATGTATGTGTGTGTATGTGATCCCAAGCAACAATGTGAGTTTGATTGCACTCTTCTGGTGGTTTTCATGACCAATTTTGGTCTTGAATGTCATCATAAGAGTGTAATAAAACTCAAATTGTTACTTGGGATGACAATTTACAATTTTTAAATTTGCATTGAAATTCAAGAAAATATGTTTCTAACTTTTCTGAATCAATTGTCTGAAATTTTTGAAGCCTCTTAGTGGAATACGAAATTTGAAATTAAAGAAAAGAAAAAACTTTTACCGACTAAATCCCACTATTTAATATTTATTCGCAACAGATACGTATACGCTTTGAAATAAGACGCTGTTGAAGCCTGCACGTCGTAGGCGAACTACGTATCTGTTGCAAATAAATATTAAATAATGGGATTCAATCGAAAAGCTTTTTCTTTTCTTTGATTTCAGATTTCAATTGTCATTTTGTTCACTTGCTGTTACTCACAATTGTACACGAAAAGCAAACAGCGAAGAAAAGCAGTTAATTTAAGCATGAAGGTATAGTGGTGTATAGGATTAAAAATGAGTTGATTTTTCCAAATAAATTTATACAAATTTCAAACAAATTTTGCGCATCAATAGATGCTCTTTTCAATCAATAGATAGAGCTTAGAAATGTTATATGAAAAATAGGAAGTAAACGTTGCACGGTAGTAATTTTGTAAGATTTGTTTTCGTTAATGACATTTTAAAGGACAGATGTCTTATGTCATGTATCATGTTTCAACAAATAAATCAAAAATGACAAACACTGAAAATCATATCGATCATATTTCCCATTCTCAAGCATGTTTAAGGCGCAGCTTTTGCAACCCTCTTGTTTTCCTAACCCTCCAACATTGTAAAAACGATGCGATCAAGCTAATGACTATCTTTTCATGAAAGTACATTCAAAAAAAGCATAAGTTTTGATTTTCATGCAAAAATAATTATCTGAAGGAGCGCCAGCTAAGAAAAAGTTCAATTTCTCTTTTTCATATCTAATGCTCTATTCAGTTATTTTTTCTAATTCAGATATATTGCAAAATTGAAGCCAAGCAAACTAATAGTAAAATTTTGAGATTAATCATTTTGTTGTCGATATTCTTTGTCTTCAAAGGCGAAGTATAATAATAATTTTTCTGAACTCTTGTTTTTCAAAGATGCTAACTTTTGAACACATGGTATTAATTAATTAGCAACAAATCTGTTCTGAACACATATTTCATATTGTCAATTCAAAACAAGTTTCCTATGTGGCTCTGAAGCCCGAAAGTTTAGGCCGACCGATTATAAAACTAAATAAGGTGTTACAAGTATCTACGCACACAAGGAAAGAAAATTTAATTATTCTACGCAATACGTTGTGAATTTTACTGGCAAATAAGGATTTTAAGGAATACGGAACGGATATTTAAAAATATAGTCATGTTAATTATACATAGATGTTCCTGAGAAATTAAATGATGATTATTGTGACAGTAGAAAGGCTAGGTCACGCCGCTAGGTGGATTAATTCGGGTTTTGATTTCACACGTTTTAACGGTTTAATATACGGTGCTTAAGTGTTAAAGTTTGAATAACTTTTGAATGAACCGTCCGATTTTAAATAACTTGGTTTCGTTTGATAGATCTCAGCAGTAATTTTCAAATAATCATAACATGTGTGATGTTTTTCATTAAATTAATGCTTATATGTTACATAAATATGTTTTAAATACTATTTTTTCACATTTCTTCATGTAACTTTCAAACTACAAGTCCAATCGTCATGAAATTTGAAAGTTAAGGGTTTGCAAGGCTCCTCTTTCATATGCAATCAATTTTGTTCAAATCGGTTAAGAGACCTATGAGATAATGAAGTCCCATATTTTTCGTATTTTTATACATAACTTTTGAACTAAAAGTCCGATCAGTATGAAATTCAATAGCGACCAATGGGACACCTAGACCTTTCATTTGACACTAAGAACATTAAAATCGGTCCAGCCATCTCCGAGAAAAGTGAGTGAGATTAAAAGCGTCACACACACACACACACACACACACACACACACACACACACACACACACACACACACACACACACACACACACACACACACACACACACACACACACACACACACACACACACACACACACACACACACACACACACACACACACACACACACACACACACACACACACACACACACACACACACACACACACACACACACACACACACACACACACACACACACACACACACACACACACACACACACACACACACACACACACACACACACACACACACACACACACACACACACACACACACACACACACACACACACACACACACACACACACACACACACACACACACACACACACACACATACACACACACAGAAAATGCTCAGTTTTCGAAACTGAGTCGAATGGTATATAATATTCGGCCCGCAGGACCTTCTTTCCATTTCCGGTTTTCCAAGTGATTTATATACCTTTATACTATATATTTATATAGTAGAAAGGCAAAACCTTTACGTCAGGGTATAGTCCTCATATAACACGTCCACTGCAATGCAAAGAATTTGAATTCGCGGTCATAAATGAATCTAAACAACTATATTGCTGATAGGACGAATGACAGAAGAAGCACAAAAATAAGTTTCTTTGTTTAATTACAGTCACTTTGACAACTCGGGCCATTCGTGACTTCTGCGGGGTTGGAAATTGAACCACGGTCGTCGGTGTGAGAGGCGTGAATGCTAGCCACTGCACCGGTATTGACCCTCACGAAAATAAGGTTATTGCCTTATAAGACAATATTTTACATGCAAAAATAAGTGTGAAAAAACAAATCGTGATAGAATTATTCGTCTTCTTATTTCTCCGGATAAAGCTTATAGCTTCTTCGAAACGGAAAAATGTAATTAGAAAAATCTTTCTGAGAACGCTATATTACTATTGAAGACGAAACGTGAAACTAGTGATTCTGCAGAAGGAGAAGAAGAAAAACAAGAAGAAGATGGAGATAAAGAAGATTAAGAAAACTAATAAGGGGAAAAGTTTTGATTTTTGATTAATATTAACTTATATGGATTTTGTGTTGATTATTAAAGTTCATACTTGCTTTGAATAGTTTTATATAATGTTTTATCCTACAAAAATCCATCTGCAATAGTTTTCCAAATGACCCTCATTTCTTATACGTCATTATACTTAAAAAATACTTGAAAAACAGTTGAAAATTCTCCCTAACACAAAAAATATACGTTCTAATGCAAAATAAACCTGAAATTCGGGCTCAGCACCCCAAAATTACTTAAGAACCACATATTATCCTTGATTTAAAGAGATTTTTTTTGCTTGGCCAGCGTTTGTATGGAGTCGCCCCACTGTGCGTTGGTTCCAATTAGCACTGACTTGGGACTCCATCCCAAGTTGAATCACTTTTCCTTTTCCACATCCAATATCCTGATTACGCTTTTGACCCTGACTGTGAATGGTGAGAGAGCGATGAGTGTATATCTCACACATGACATAAGTTCATGTTGAGTGCAGCTAGATGCCATTTTCACAGATTTTTTCACACGCATAAATTTGGAACCCTATCATTTCCTCCGCAATATTTAATTTTTCTAGAGTATTTTTTTCTGTAACATACATAGTTTATGAAGTACTTTAATTATCAGACACATTGGTAGAACCAGAACTCACAGGAGCTGACATTATTGGTGGGTCCCAAATTTATGCGTGTGAAAAAATCTGTGATTCTGGCATTGTGCAGGCCCTGTAATCGTCACCTTCATTATACCCTAGACAGACATACAATTGTACCAGCGTTGTACGTGTACAGCGTTGTACATGTACAACGGAAGGGTGACAGACATACTGCTGTACGTTGTACGTGGTTGTGCTCATCACTGATATCACGAAGAGTGCCAGATTTGATGTATGCAGAGTTGTCAAAAAGATTGTTCGCATATTACGAACACAATTTATAGCGGCCACCATTATAGCGCGTAAAAAGCTGGATTGAAGCGACGATTAATAGAGTGTTTTATGTGACGTTTAAGGGCATAAGTTTTTGGTTTGTTTACGATCTTGACACTTACTGGTAACGACAACAGGTATTAGTAAAAGAGAGACAGAAATATATATGCTTTTTTATCACAAATTCTCTGGAAACTGGCTATGCGATTCCGTGTAAGTATGAGCGGGTACCAGAAGTGTTTCCATCTTTTTCTTCATAACAATGTAAACAACAACAAGCTACACTGCTCGAATATAAACCATAAACTGTCGTCATAAATTGCCTTATTCTTCCATTTCGAGCAGCTTTAATCGTCTGGTCGAATTCTTTCCTATATTCAAAGCGAAAGAGCCTACGAAGGGAAGACGTTAACAGAACCGAAGCGCTCACTCGTGTCGAACTCGACGAGTGTTTATTCTTACTTCGCCCGGCCGAAGTCGAGTATTCCATTCGTTGCTCTTGCTCGGTGTGGATGGAATAAACAGAAAACTGAGCTTCTGTTTTTCCCGACCCCCCGGCACGACGCCATTTTTCTATGACTGCAATCTCAAACGTCAAAACACTAGGCGGGAAACCATTTCATAGAAAATATATGGAGCAGCCATTGTTGTTTGGGGCCCAGCAACGAGGAGCCCATCAGTATGGGGGTACTGTCAAATCATATGTGAGAGTGTATTGGTGACACCGGGCTGGTTTTTCCTTTCGACATTGTTATGGCCTGGTTGAGTGTTCACTAGACTGAACAACCTTTGGCGAGAGGGTCGAGGGTGTGACCGAACTCCACCAAAGTACATCTTTTGATCGCTAGGGGGACATTAACTGGCAACGTCACTTAACGGATACGTAACCGAACTGATGTGGCCAGATATGTCAAAATTCGACATTTTGTCGATTTGCGGCCCATCTAATGATATCTATCTAGCTTCCAAAGCTTGACATTGGGTGGACACTTTCTTTCCGTCCTCGACTCTTGAGCAGTACAGAAGTGCGCGTCGGAAATTTTAGTATATTTAGTAGTGATAAAAGCTAAAACTAAATTAAAAAGTATAAACGAAAATTGGAAAGTGCTTAAAATTAGATTTAAAATACTACGGTTAAAACAAAAAAATCAAATTAAAAAACTGAATACCGAATTAAAAGTATAACGAATACCACGTGTAAGAACGAAGAACGAAGAAAACTCTTTCCTGCTGGAGGAATAATTTTGTTTTATTTATTTATTTTTTTTTCAAAAGGGCTGAAGCACATAAAATGTTTTTATCTTTTAGGAGTTTATATTTGTTTCTCAAAAGACACCTCCACTTCAGCGATGCTTCTAGTGCTGAGGTTATTTATCAGCTTTGCCACTCAGAGTGTTGAAAAAACAGTTTTTTTTTATTTTTATTTTTTTTAAATCAAATTTATATTTATAGAAATACCAGGGATGGAAAAAAATCGCTTCTAGCGATGAAGATCATTAGAGCGATCAGATTCAGATTCATTGACATCTTTACTTGTAAGCGATAAATACTTTGTCGCGATCTGTACAGATTATGATCAACCTCATGTCAGATCGATCATGTTCATTGCATGATTGCGTTGAGAAATATAACAGATAAGGACGATTGGTTGTGTGCAGCATTTGAATCTCAATTCAAACAACATGAATAACATTTTCTCTCTCTGCTAGGTAAGATATAATACTGTGATCGACTGGTGAGACTGTTTAGAGAGCAAAATCTTGCGATCAATGCTAAAGATTCACGGTTTGTCATGTACTGTACGGATCGTGATCTGTGCGTGTGGCGATAACTCACAGATTTGATCAAAATCACTGATTTTCCATCCCTGAGAAATACTATAAAAAAGATACATACATATAGGTAATCAAATTCCAAGAGTAAATATTATTTTGGACTGAATATTTTCTAATTAACCAACTCAGAACAGGAATTAGAAAATATAAATAGTTTACCTTAACAAATTGTATTAAATCTGTATTAGTTATATTGCGGTTTTGCAGGTAAAATATAACACACATGACTATGAACTTGTTGATTCCATCGATGGTATTCAACCAAACAGTAACATAAAATTTTTACGAATCGCATTGAAACCTAACCAGCGGTAAGTTTGTATGAAACTATCTTACCAAATGTTTAATTTTTTAGAAAAAAAATCAATTTACTTCTAGAATCCGTGTTAACACCTCGGTCTTTTTCGAAATCAGCAGTACAGAACCGTTAAGCTACTTCTCTTACACAGTCACATCGAGAGGCAGTGTGATCGCCTCTGGATATGAACCGGTACGAAATCAGAAAAGAACCAACTTTAAGCTTGTGCTCACTTCTCAAATGGCACCCAAAGCACAGATCATTGTTTTCTATATTAACAAAGTTCTAATTTACGATGACATTGAGTTTAATTTTGATACGTTCAATAATGAAGTGAGTATGTTTATGGTAAAAAAGATAAAAAATAAAATAAAAATGAATACTTGTAGTTCTCGGTTACCTTGGATGCTATGAAATACCATACCGGTCAGGATTTCCATGCGGACGTTAAAACTGCCAAAGATTCTTACATCGCATTGTGGGCTTCCTATCAAACTTTAGCTTTATTGGACCGCACAGGACATGATTTAACCGAAAAAGATGTGCTCAACGACTTGGCTCTATATGAGTGCACCCACCTAAGTGAATATGATCCGTTAAATGTACGTAAAGAAATGATGTATAGATATGACTTGGGCTACGTTCCAGAAATTTTGCAGTTACTCGTATATTTTACGTATTTTAACGAATTTGTCAAATTTCCAGCCAATAGCTAAAATGTTTATTTCCAGGTCATGGGATTATTTATGAGAACTACTGCTGAGTTTGACAACGGTGTGTATGTTCGACTACGGTACTATATTTCAAATTTAGCTATTTAAGTTTTTATTTAGCTTATCCTGGGAATGAAATGAATGGGGTTGGTGAACATTGTCCATTAGTTGAAAATATTCAAAAGCCTATGTACACCAAGACTAAACTTCCCAAAGCATGGTTTTGGAAAAACAATGTCATGAATGGCAAACAGGATAAGCTTAGCTTCAGCGACAGTGTGCCTGATGACATAACCTCGTGGACAGTTTCAGGATTTGCGCTTAGTCCCACATTAGGATTAGGAATAATTAAACAACCACTGACGTTGGTGGTGAAGAAACCGTTGTTCTACATTGTACTCAATTTGCCGCATTCCATAAAGCGTTATGGCGAAGCTACGATTCAGGTGACGATTTATAACATTTTGGAAAATGCGCTTAGTACAGAAGTAACACTTTTTAACAAGAATAATGAAATTGAGTTCGTTGGACAGTCTTCTAATGACAGTAGGTTTTGTACTTGCATCCATCGATTGGACGAAATTTTAACAATTTGCATTATTTTAGCAACACGCCAGTCCAAAACTGTACTCGTGCCGAAATCTAATGGCCACCCAATATCCTTTATGATTAAAGCAAGAAAACTAGGCGAAATAGCAATAAAAGTTGAAGCAATCAATTTACTCGCTTCTGATACTGTCGAACGGATGCTACAAGTAACCCCGGAAAGCCGACGTTACGAAAAATATGATGGCAGAATTTTCGATTTACAACAACATGATCAGCAAACGTTTAGCATGGGTATTGATATTCCAAGGGACATTGACGAAGGATCTGTCAGAATTAAGTTTACACTCAATGGTAAATAAATAATTTTTCATCCGGTAATACGCTGCACATCGAAAACTAAATATGAAACCTTTGAAAATAAATTGGTAGGATAATAACTCAGTTGCTAACAGTTTTCTCTGCATGCGTTTTTTTAGAGTTGATTACGATTACCGGCCCAATATGCATTTTCGTACATTTCAAAACTAGCTTTATTTTCAATGTTACAGCGAAATTGTTTGACACAACAATCAGTAATTTGGAGTCATTGATTCATCTGCCAACTGGGAACGGAGAACAAAATATAGCCAAATTTGCTTCCAATATCGTTATTTTAGACTATCTTTCTGAAAGTGGAAAGCTTTCAGAAAAAAATCGCACAAAAGCAATTAACTACTTACAAAGTGGTTATCAAAAACAATTGAAATACAAGCGGTCGGATGGTTCCTTCGGTGTCCAAGGTGCTTCAGACACCAAAGGCGGTACATTCATAACAGCTTTCGTAGTGATGTCATTCAACATTGCTAGGACATACATCGATATAGATTGGTCGGTAGTTGAAGATGCATTCCGCTGGTTGGCTAGTATTCAAACCCAAGAAGGCACATTTAATGAGGTTGGTCGGATTACAGAAGCTAACGTGCGAGGAGGAGTGGGTTTAACCAAATATTCACTTACAGCGTATGTACTAATTGCTTTTTTGGAAAATGAAGATATTGCAGCAAAACATCGGCAAACACTAGACAAATCGATAACATTCTTGGAGAGAAATTTTTACAGCATAATAAATTCGTATGATCTAGCATTGGCCACGTATGTACTATCACTTAGCGGTCGATCGAAACGGGAAGATTTCCTAAGCAAACTTTATGAAGAATCTATTTTCGATACAAAGCTTGTTGAACGATACTGGCAAGTGCCCTCGGTTAACGTTGAAATTGCCGGATACGCACTGCTATCATCGGTTGTTAGTAATAGACTCCATGATGGACTTCTTGTTTTACGATGGTTGATCAGAAGTTGTTTCGTCGTAGGGAGATTTCCTGGAACACAGGATATATTTGTCGGATTAAAAGCACTTACCAAATTTACAGCGAAAATCCATAGAAATAATTATCGAGTTAGTTTAAAAGCCTTCAGCGTATCTCATACCATTGACATCGACAAACAATCCATGGCTATTCAGGAATTTAATTTACCCAACCATATCCGCCAGATGGATGTAGACATTTCTGGTATCGGAAGCGGCTACTTGGAAGTGGCATATGATTACTATCAAAATATCCAAATGGCGCGGCAAAACTTTCAATTGGCTGTACAAATGCTAAATACAATGACTTGTCATGAGCAGCACCTGGAGATATGTGTTAAATATATCCCAAAAGAAGCCTACAGCCACTCTAATATGGCATTTGTTGAAGTATTTTTCCCCAGCGGAATATTTGTAGAAGCGGACGGCGTGGAAGATTTATCTAATGCAATTCAGGTAGGTGAAAACCAACAGAAGACGTTAGAAAGTACTAAATGTATTAATATTATCAATCTTCTTCAGAAAACCGAATTACAATTCGCTGCCACCTCAGTAGTTGTATACTATGACAATCTAGGGCCGGAAGAGAATTGTTTCAAAGTGATATCCTACTGTAGATACAAAGTGGCAGTGCATCGACCGGCTTATGTTGTTGTCTATGATTATTACGACCGAGGTATTTCTTAATACATACTTACATTAACATTGTCGGACGCTTTTTATATGTTAGGTTTTTTTGCAGATCGTTTTGCCATTGAAACATATGATGACAAAGTAATGCAGTTGTGCGATACCTGTGAAGATGAAGAGTGTCTTGCATTGTACTATGGGGGATTCAAGCAGAAGCAGGAAAAGATCGATTTTTTTTAGGATTTTCCATGTTTTTCTAATTGGTATGATTAAAATTTGTTGTTATAAAATATGTGCGAACATTTGTTCGTGTCATATAATCTACTAGAAAACCTGAGTTTTGAACAATCGAGTGTCATTTACTCTTTAGCTTGATGAGATTGTAAAATGTTCGATTATGTATGAATGTGTTTGTGTATGTATGTATGTATGTATGTATGTATGTATGTATGTATGTATGTATGTATGTATGTATGTATGTATGTATGTATGTATGTATGTTTGTATGTTTGTATGTGTTGTAGATGTGGCTGGTCCTTCGTCTGACCTTCAATAGCCGATGTTGAAAGTATGGAGAATTAGCCGGTTATTCCGTGCAACCGGATTTCCGTCCGTTGATCCGTCCCTGGATCGTGCCTTGATTGTCACCACCGAAATTGATTTAAAATACCGAATAGTTACGGAAACACACTGTCTTTACTTATCGAATGTATATTAATATAACTAAGTAATTGGCTTAAACTAAGACGACAAATGTTTAATTGCTTGGGATGGAGGATCGACCTCTAGCGTCCGATTTTGACCGTTGATCGGAAGTGACTGATCTCCCTCTGATCAGATTCGATTATGCAGCATCCACTCTCCTGAGATATGACGATAGCGTTAAGGGCTGCATAGTTATGGACGTGCTCCGGTCACTCCAACTAGTTCCCTCTCGCTTATTGATTGATCGATTTTGGCTGCGTGCGTTCGGATATATACAGGGGTTAGACAAAATGATCGGGACAGGTAAAATTTTGATGAAATTCAAACGGCCATAACTGTTACAAAATTGAACATTTCTAGATGAAACTAATTGCATTCGACGGGAAAATTTTCCTAGTTTTCCTAAAATATTTCAAAATTTGCAATAGTCAGCGGACACCGGAGATATTCTGGGTTGCCTGGGGATATGTCTAAAACTGATTTTTTTAATCACCTGTATCTTTTTTCGTTATGAAAATTTATTAATTTTCATATTTTATCCCAAAACTAGATTTCATTTCCAGCCGATTGGTCGAAAAAGAACGGAAATCCGACGAGAAACAACCGAGATATGGTAATTTTAGTGAAATCAGTTCTGGAAATGTTGCCAGTAATTATTACCTTTATGACCATTCTAAAACATTACCAAATCCATTCCAACATGGATGTCAAACTTCAAAAATTCACGAGGGTTAAAAATCCTGAAGTTTGACACCAATATTGACATGATTTCGAATATTCCCTAAAACGACCACTCCCGCGGCGGTACCTAGAACCTGCTACAGGGTTGCCATGGCACGCTGCGAACCTGGAAATGCTTCCAGTGTCAATGGCTCATAATACCTTAACGTTTGATGCTCATATTGACATGGTTTGCGTCATGTCCTAAACTGGCCAGAGCAATAGATGCTACTAGTACTGTTTTTACGAAAATGGCCATACCTTGGTTGTTTCTCGTCAGATTTCTGTTCTTTTTTCACCAATCGACTGGAAATGAAATCAAGTTTTGGGGTAAAATATGAATATGAATAAATTTATATGACAGAAAAAAATACAAGCGATGAAAAAACCAGTTTTCGACATACCCCCAGATAACCCGGAATATCTCCGGTGTTCGCTAACTATTGCGAATCTTGAAATATTTCAGAAAAACTAGAAAGATTTCCCCGTCGAATGCAATTAGTTTCACCTACAAATTTCCAATTTTGTGGAAGTAATGGCCGTTTGAATTTCATCAAAATTTTACCTGTCCCGATCATTTTGTCTAACCGCTCTACATAGAGTTACCAAACATCTTCACCCGCCCTGAAGTAGTTAGACTTCTGAGAGAAAAGGAGTGAGAGTATTCTCTTCGACGCACTGGATGACAATATTGAATTGGAACGATGACTGGCTTGACTCCGACAACGTTGTACTCTCAACCTGACTCCTACCTCAGGACACAGTTCTCTTAACAGGTCGCGTAAGATAACCTGTAGCAGTTTTGATTGTGACGACTCTGATGACGACCTCATCTGTTCGTGGATGTAGTTCGTGGATTAGTCCCAGCTTCTATCGCATTGGCGGCTGATTAGCATACATAATAACCACCAGTCGACCAATTTCCACCTTCACTGGCAGCTCCCAATATTTCGATCGGTTCTGAAGCTGTACCAAGGATTCCGTTTTCCAACGTTTTCAAAAGTCTTGCAACTGACGCTGGACTAATTGCCAATGGCTGAGACGATTCAACGGAACAGTACTGTAATCTGGTTCCGGGACGGCTTGAAGAGATTCACCAGTCAAAAAATGTGCTGGTGTCAATGGCCGCAAGTTCAACGGATCATCAGACATTGGTGTTACTAGCCTAGAGTTTAAGCATGCTTTCACCTGCACCAACACCGGCCGCCTCCCACAGCCCTCCAAAGTGCGGGGCTGATGGCGGGTTGAAATGCCATTGAATGCCCTTCGACGAGCACTCCCTGGCCACAGCTTGTTGATGTTGAGAATCCTTTGGTAGCGCAAATAGTTCTCGTAGCTGAATCCTAGCCCCGACAAAATTGGTCCCGTAGTCGGAATACATGTCCAATGGCCTACCTCGTCTGGCGAAAAATCTGCGCAGTGCCTGTAGGAACCGCTCTGTTGATAGGTCGGACACATGTTCCATGTGTACCGCCTTGGTGCTCATGCAAACAAATATCGCCACATAAGTTTTTATTGCGGTTTGTCGTCTTCCCGCTCGAATGTAAACAGGACCAAAATAGTCCACTCCGCATTTTGCAAATGGTCTTGAAACTGTTCCTCACGCTGCCGGCAGTTCACCCATTTGCTGCCTGATAGCCCTTGGTTTTGCACGAAACCACCTTTGACACCGATGTATAATTTTCCTCGCCACGTTCGACCGCCCAATGGCCAAAATCGTTGCCTAACCGTAGCTAATAATAATTGTAGTCCGGCGTGCAAAAGACTGTGATGATAATGCTGTAGTAATAATTCTGTCAATACATGTTTCGCCGGCAACACCATTGCCACAGTGGGGAATCGCTGGCCAGCAGCCACAAAATTAAAGTTCATTTCGACGCTCCGTTGTATTTTTCCTGTGATTCTCTACTATTGAAGTGTTCGAATCCAAAGTTTTAGATCAATATGACAAAATTTGAATTTTCTATGAATTTTGAAAGTATGTTATCTCAGCATGTTTTAGCGTTTTTTTGAAAAATAACCCAATATTTCAAAACATGCTAGAGGTCTAATGGTAGCTCGGATTTCAACGGTGTCTAAGGAAAAGTTCTTCAAAAAATAGTGCTGAATAAAGCCCATTAATTGAGTATGCAGTAATTTTATTATAGTTTGCCACAATTTTAATTTTCATTAAAAAGTGCCATATTTTCGCGTAAAACATGCTTAAAAGTTTTGAAGCCAAGGTTCGCCACTATTGACACTACCGGTAAAAGTTAGCGTAAAATATGAGCTTTCAAATGGATATAGTCTCATTCAGCGCAGAGTAGCGCAGAGCACAGATATTACGCTTGTAAGGCTACTATATCAGAATTCAACAATATAGACAAAACACTCAAAGTAAACGTAGGATATCTTAACTATGGGATATCTCCATTACATGGTTGGATAAGCTACTTCAAATGTATGGTCCATATTGCATATTGACTAGATTTTAGAGGTTGGAGGAAATCTGGAGGATACAGCGATAGTAATGACGGAAATACAGCTCGAAAATCTTATGCCAATCCTGGTATGCGGGTATAGATATGAAATTAATTAAAAGGTTGAGAAATTTTCTTATAGCAAGTTCTTGAACTCATTATTTCAGAAAAATTCTATACTTATTGTTTGTATTCCAAAAACCTTCATGTCAGGGTATAGTCCTCATATAATATGTCCACTGCAATGCAAAGAATTTGAATTCGCGGTCATAAATGAATCTAGACAACTAGAGTATGTTGCTACATCGTCGTAATTGCCTATTTCCGTCCTATCCAACACAAATTATTAAAAATGTCAGCATTTTTATGACCCACAATGCAAAACTAGTTATTCTCTAATATTTTAGTTTGTTGTCTATCACATGCGATCAATCAAAGTGAGCTGAGATCTATTTAATGCTTTTTATCATTAAAGAAGTCCTATCAGCAAATTTCCTACGTTTTTTCGTGCGACGAAGAAGACAATGTCGACTAATCGTTTTAATTTCCGTTATTTCTTAAATGAAAATAGCTCACGTAAGGCATTTTCGTTATTATACAGCCAGGAAAACAACATTTGTCATGCCATCCTACACAAATACATGCGCGTTAGCTTCGTAAACATTGTTGTGATTTTTAGTTCGGACGATGAAAAATTTTGATGGACGGATTTTAAAACGGCACGACGAATTTTAGAAATAAAGTCAGTTGCGTAATTGCAATAATATGCTTTAATAGTCGCTTTTATTCTATTATCGCTGACCGAATGCAAATGGCTTTAAATTTGATTTCATCATGGTGTGATAGGCAGGGTCTCAGCATAAATGCCAATAAAACTACTATCATACCATTTACGAGAAGGAAAAAATTTACATTAAATAACATCAGATTGAAAGGAACACTTTTAAAACTTTCAGACACTGTTAAATATCTTGGAGTATTTCTTGACAGAAAACTCAATTGGAACACACATCTAGAGCAAGCAGTAAACAAAGCAACAAATGCTCTATGGATATGTAAAAGAACGTTTGGTAAGCAATGGGGACTGAAACCGAAGATGATCCATTGGATCTATTCGGCCATTGTCAGACCCAGGATTACCTATGCTTCGTTGGTCTAGTGGCCAAAAACGAAAGAGAAAACTACCCAAACAAAGCTGGAAAAACTTCAAAGGCTAGCCACTCTCTCAATAACAGGTGCAATGAGAAGTACACCTTCGAAGGCAGTGGATGCTTTACTCTATATACTTCCATTGCATCAGTTTATACAATTAGAAGCTGAAAAAAGTGCTCTGAGGATCAAAAGATCAAAGAACCTTTTTGAAGGGGACTTAACAGGTCATCTCAGTATTCTAAAAACTATTAGTATAAATCCTCTTGTAACCAGTAATATTGTAATATTTCGTGTATTTGAGCCTAGACGTGATTCCCGGGAAGATGGTGGTCCCGATATTCGTCCAGGCTCGACAGTTTTCTATACAGATGGTTCAAAAATGGACAATCAAGTGGGAGCAGGAGTCACTGGCCCAGGAATAGACATGTCAATTTCTATGGGCAGATGGCCAACTGTATTCCAAGCTTGTGTGCTTGCGCAGGAACTATAAACATTCAAATTAATGCATCATGTCCGACAGCCAAGCAGCTCTTAACGCTCTAAAGTCGGCGACATGCACATCAAAACTTGTCTGGGAATGTATTCAATCACTCCAAAAATTGTCTCGTCGTAATCAAGTCAACTTGTACTGGGTCCCAGGTCACTGTGGAATTGATGGAAATGAGAGAGCTGATGCACTAGCAAGACTCGGATCATCTTATCAATTTGTAGGACCTGAGCCCTTCTGTTGCTTATCTGCTTCTGCTTTAAAAATGGAGCTAAAAGCATGGGAATGTACGAAAGTGGAATCAAATTGGAATAACACTTTCAATGCTAGGCAGTCGAAACGTTTCATCTCTCCAAACGTTTCAATTACTCGCAAAATACTGGAGCTTTCGAAGAAAGATCTAAGAATTTATACTGGTCTTATAACAGGACATTGTCCGAGCCGCTATCATCTGAAGCTAATGGGAAAACTTCATGATGATATATGTCGCTTCTGCGGCATAGAAAAAGAAGACTCGGAACACCTGTTATGCCGATGTCCAGCAATTCTCAATAAAAGATTAAGGTTCTTCGAAAGAGGGCTGTTAGAACCCTCTGATATTTGGAGAACAACTCCCAGCGCAGTAGTGCACTTCATCCGAAGTGCATCACCGGGCTGGACAAATGCTATTAGTCAAACAATGACAATCACTTCTGCTAGTGGTGCGTCATCTTGACAACATAGCTACAATAAAACGGGGAATATATCACAATAGATCAAACAAATGGTCGCAGTGATAAAAATACCCAACATGGAAAAAAAGTCGCTTTTCAGTGATTTCAAAGTTCACGGATCGGAAGGTAAGTTTGTTTTAGTCAAATCAGCACAAGAACTTTTGGAGTATTCATTAAATCCATCCAACAAATGATGAAAATTAGAATGGCTTTACTTATTACGACGGGAATTAGAAAAAACCCTATATTGCTGATAGGACGAATGACAGAAGAAACAAAAAAATAAGATTTTTTTTGTTTAATTATAGTCACTTTAACAACTCGGGCCATTCGTGACTTCTGCCGGGTTGGGAATTGAACCACGGTCCTCGGTGTGAGAGGCGTGAATGCTAGCCGCTACACCGGTATTGACCCTCACGTAAATAAGGTTATTGCCTCATGCTAAGAATAGTGATAAAAATATAAAACAATATTTTACATGCAAAAATGAGTGTGAAAATATAAATCGTGATAGAATTATTCGTCTTCTTATTTCTCCGGCTGGCAAAGGGTGAACATGTGCATTCCATAACCTCTGTTCATTAACTCCTATTCCTACCTCCACGAGGTGCCGGCTGGGGTACACAACTTCGGTTGTCGTATGCTAACGGGAAAGGGGGCACAGTGGCTCCCGCCCACATTAAGATGGCAGCCCCACCAGCGGGATAAGGACCTTAGGTTAACAGCCTACTGTACCAGAACACACAAAAAGTTACCGAAAATGAAAGAAGAAATCTCTCCGGATTATTGGCAACGACCTTTAGCATGAAAACACGGACACGAATCGGAACATGGAATATACTGACCCTTGCCCAGCAGGGCAAGCTGGCTCAACTTGCAAGGGAAGCTAGCCGCCTGAAGCTTTAAATCCTGGGGCTGAGCGAGGTCCGCTGGCCGGGTACTGGCGAACACAGGACATCATCCGGGCAAGTCTTGCTCTACTCTGGCATACGAGGTGAAAATGCTACTCGAGAAAGAGGAGTTGTATTCCTACTGAACCCAGGGGCACATGCGACCCTGATGAAGTGGGAACCGATAAATGAGCGAATAATCGTTGCCAGATTCAGAACACGGGTTAGGAACCTTACGGCAATCCAGTGCTATGCGCCAACAGATGCTGCCGACCTGCAGGAGAAAGAGAGTTTTTACAGCCAGCTGAACAGCGTGGTTGAGAAAATCCCGAAGGGGGACATCTAAATTCACATGGGCGACTTCAACGCGAAGATTGGCTAAAACAACGCGGACCTTGAACGCGTCATGGGACGCCATGGCCTAGGAGAGATGAGCGAAAACGGGGAGCTGTTTACAGAATTCTGTGGTAATAACGACATGGTCATTGGTGGATCGCTCTTCCCCCATAGACCAGTACATAAGGTCACGTGGGTTTCCCGCGACGGCCGAACAGAAAACCAAATCGACCACATCTGCATCAGCCGGAAATGGAGAAGGAGCCTTCTTGATGTACGCAACAAACGCAGCGCTGACATTGCATCCGACCATCATCTTGTTATCGCTAAGATACGTCTGCGCGTCGCACGTGTCCAACGACGAGAGAAGAAAGTTGGGTGCCGCTACGACGTCCGCCGATTGGAGAATCCTGAGGTGAAAAGGGCCTTTGTTAAACAACTTGAATCTCGAGCCTCGGAGTTACCACCTGGTGGAACCGTCGAAGAGCAATGGACCGGCATCAAGAACGCCTTCATCACGACCAGTGATGAAACCCTCGGCAAAGCGCGCAGTGGGCGGAGGGAGTGGATTTCGGATGAAACTTGGAGGAAGATCGACGAGCGGAGAGAGGCGAAAGCCGGCATTGAGCGAGCGCGAACCAGATCGGCTAAGACAGCTGCCCGTCAACGATACGCCGAACTGGAGAGGGCTGTTAAACGTGCTTGTAGGCGGGACAAGAGAGCCTGGACTAACTTCCTAACCCAACAAGGAGAAACCGCCGCCGCCAATGGTGATATCCGTTTGTTGTACGATATTTCTCGCCGCCTTAGTGGTGCCAGGATGGATACAAAGATGCCGCTAAAGGACAGAGCTGGTCAGCTATTGACTGACCGTACAGAACAGCTTAAGCGATGGACTGAACATTTTGAACAACTCTTCCGAGTTTCAAATGTCAGAGACCAACAAAACCAGCAGCGTATGACGCCTACAGTTCGTCGAATTAATCGCGTCAACTCGGAGGCGCCATCGATGGATGCAATTGTAGCAGCCATCAAGAGTATGAAATCCAATAGAGCACCAGGGATAGATCGTATTTCAGCCGAAATGCTCAAAGCTGACCCATCTTTGTCAGCCCAAATGATACATCAGCTTTTCAGCAATATTTGGGAAACCGCAACATTTCCGGTGGACTGGATGCAGGGCATATTGGTCAAAATCCCTAAGAAAGGAGACCTAATGGAATGCGGTAACTGGCTGGGCATCACGTTGCTCTGTATTACTCTCAAAGTACTCTATGAGGTAATCCTCAACCGGATCCAGGAGAAGATCGACGCTACTCTCCGGCGGCAGCAAGCAGGATTCCGTGCTGGCCGATCATGCGTAGACCATATCACAACGCTCCGCATTATATTGGAGCGGATCAACGAATTCCAGTACTCTCTTCTGCTGGTGTTCGTTGACTTCGAAAAGGCGTTCGACCGACTCAATCATGAAAACATCTGGGGCGCACTTAGGCGTAGAGGAGTTCCAGATAAGTTAGTCCATCTCATCGAGGCTCAGTACGAGGCGTTCTAGTGCAAGGTTTTGACCCTATAAGAGTTACTGCTGGCGTGAGACAGGGCTGCATTTTATCACCGCTTCTGTTTCTCATCGTTATGGATGAGATATTAGTTGGAGCAATTGACAGTAGACCAAATCGAGGATTGCCTTGGAATCCTCTAACGATGGAGCAGCTAAATGACCTCGACTTAGCCGACGACATTGTCTCGCTCACACAATGCCGAAACGATATGCAGAGCATGTTAGATGACATCTCCGAGAGCTCCCAGGCTGCAGGTCTCACAGTCAATGTAGCGAAAACTAAGTCTATGGTAGTGAACACTGACAATTCCACCAACTTCACAGTAGCGGGACATCAAGTTGAGCAGGTAGACGCCTTTCAATAACTTGGTAGCCAAACAACGCCCGATGGTGGTACCAAGACTGATATAGCCACACGGATCAGGAAGGCCAGGCCTTTGCCTTTGCAGGTCTGCGAAACATTTGACGCTCAAACCAGATCACTCTACGTACGAAAACCCGAATCTTTAATTCAAACGTTAAATCCGTACTGCTGTATACCTGCGAAACGTAGTGCGTCTCAGCGGAGACAACGCAAAAACTGCAGGTATTCATTAACCGGTGCCTGCGATACATCATTCGTGCCTGGTGGCCTGATAACTGGATATCCAATGAGGAACTCCATCGTCGGTGTCATCAACGGCCGATAGCCACAGAAATTCGTGAACGTAGGTGGAAGTGGATCGGATACACCTTGAGGAAAGGAGCGAACGAGGTTTGCAGAGAAGCGCTCGACTGGAATCCACAAGGACAGCGTGGAAGAGGCAGACCCAGAGGCTCATGGCGACGCAGCCTAGCTAATGACATCCGGGCTGTAGACGAGAACCTGTCCTGGCGACAGGTACCTAAAAGCCATAGCGGGTAACCGTCAGCAGTGGAGATTTCTGATTTCATCCCTTTGTTCTGCCAGACCGGCGGACATGGACACATAAGTAAAAAAAAGTAAGTATTCTATAGGGCGTAAATTAAATACAATCATAAGGAAGCTTAACCCATAGCTTATATCGTATATATTTCTGTCATCCGTGCTAGGGCTAGGGAAGCACTGACGAGGGAAGGCAAAAATATGAAAATAATTCAATTTTTCAATGACGCACATTGAAAATCAATTGTTTTCTGTATTTTCAATATTTTCAATCGATTTTCCGATGAATTGGTGTAAATATCTTGGAAATCTATTGAAAATTGACTGAATTATAAGTCGAAGCGTGAAAACGCGTTTCTACTTCGAAGACGTCATTTCCAACTGTAACCTTTCGGTTACAAATTTTAAATAAGTAGCTTTGCCAATTTAAGATCTCAACCTGCTCGAACTTCTTTAATCCTAAAGCCCTAAGTCTACATCTGAGTAAGCTGTCGGTTGTGTGAACGATAGCCCTCCAAGTCTTCTGGACGGAGGGATGGTTTACAGGGGAAAGTTTTCTCTGATGCGAATGTCTCTCATTGCTAACAACCAGCCTCGGATAAGCTATCAACTGTGTGGGTAATAACACTCCAAATCTGTTAGATGGAAGGGTCACTCAGGCGGGATCACTTTACCGAGACGGCATACAGTCACCTATATGGGTGATAACATTCCAAGCCTTCTAGGCGGAAGGGTCACTCAGTAGGAAAGCTTTGCTTACTATCCCCACCCCGATTTGCAACTGTAAGGGTGGTAACCCTCCAAGTCCATGGATGGACGGACCACTCAGACACTAATACGCTCACAGATACGTCGATAAATACGAACACGGTGTTCAATACCACAGGATGCTAACCAAGAGGATTGTTGCCAATTCAATAGGTTGACTTTTAAACCCGCTTTTAAACTTGAAAAGCTTTAAAAAGGCCAATCCGTAAAATGAAGCTTTATTCTTTCTTGCAATCCAAAAGAAAACACAAGTGCGCGACGGTGATTTTTTTAACGTTGTATAGTTTTTAAAATTAAATTCTGACGGAAGATAATGTTGTTTTGTTCAAATTCAAAAGTAAGTCAAAGTTAATTGTGCAATCTTAAAAGAATATTATTGTGAAAGTATGTTTGTTAAGTATAGCTATTGTGATAGTACAATTTAATCCAATATCCGAGAAGACAAGTGATTGTTAGTAGCAAAAAACAAAAGGTAAACATTTTTAAATAAAAATGCTGGTGTACGGGGAAATAGGTGTAGGGCTAGTACGGTGAGATATCTAATGCGCTCGTAGGTCCTTGAGGGGCCTTTTGTGTTTTAGTTCCAGAAATTTGGACCGTTTCTTCGACAGTCACCAAAAGTGCAACACAAGAACACCGCATCCGCATCTAAAATTACGACCACTAAGCTACGAACATCGTTCAAGGTGCAGACCCATTCATCACCGGAACGTCAATAAATCGGTGGCCAGGAAGTGCAGACTCTGGTGGATTCGTTTGCTTCGGCTGCTTAGTTCAGCCTAGTCCTGCCGGCTTGACCATTGCCGGCGGTGAGGGAAGACCGCAGAGAAGAAGGAGCAACCGCTCGCCCCTCTAGTACACCAAAACGAATTCGCGCAAGTAAACTTAATTGGGGCCGTGAGAATTCTCGGGATAGGGAACAATAAAAATTGTAATAGTGATTATAACGTTGGGTTTAAGCAATATTATCCGCCACTAACTTCCCTGATTTCCGCTTACCGAACTCGAAAGGAGTATTCAGTCCTCTTCTTTTGGTTTCTTTTGAGAATTTTGCTTTTTCTATTTTATTTAGCCTTTTAACAGCAGCAATTGAACTGGTAAGTTTTTCTCTTGGTTAAACTTTGCATATTGTTTCGATATCCGTTTCTGTGTTCGCGCGAGTTACGTGGTGATAATAAGCATTGTTGTGACTGTACCGGTGTAAGCAACATAAATTCCTCTCAAACCCCCCCACCCCACTAAGCAGTTAGAGGCTAACACAACAACCAATCACGAAGCGAGAATTCTGGTAAAACATATGTTCATTATTTTCAATTTTTCAATAGGTCAACATCAATAATCCATTCTTTTCTTCATTTGGATCAATTCTTAGAAGATTTTCCGGTCGATTGGTGTAAGAATATTGAAATTCGATCGGAAAACCGCTGAGCTATTAGCGCTCAAAACCTATCATTTTCCGTGACGCTCGCATTTTTCGATTTTTTGGAATGACACCCTATCTCAAAACTAGCCGTAAGACCTAGTTCTACGTCAAAAAAAAAAATGAACCGCGAATGGCAGGCACTACTTGGAGAGATTTCCATCGTAGGTCAAGCAGAACTGTTTACTCATTTAACCTGGAAATGGTAACATAAATAAATAAATACTTACGGATTTAGTATCAAAGCAAAGCAAAACAAAGCCTAGGTGCTAGTAGTGATGTCCGTTAATCGTTCGATTAATTCAACTAATCGAATAACACATGGAATATTCCAATAATTTTTAATCGAATACTGTCGGCACGACTAGTTGAATTGATCGAATAGTTCAATGAGTACGAATAATGCCCGAATAATGCTCGTTAATCGTTCCTAATCGTTCGATTAATCGAATTAATCAAAGAAATATTCGAATATTTTTAATCAAATACTAGTGACACGAATAGTTGAATTAATCGATTAGTGCAGACAACGCTCACCGATTATTCGGTAATCGAATAATTGAAAATTTCGGACATCACTAGGTGCTACATTTCGTTATCGAAACTTGACCTTCTGTTTTTATACGACAGACTTCGCAGCCAGCTGTTACAGTGCAGGACAATTGCAGGGCCAGTTGCTACGATCCTATTGACTTCAACAGCCTCTCCCAGTCGAGATTCGAACATACGACGATTGGCTTATAAGGGCTGCGTCATACCTCAAAGCCAACTGGGAGGCTTTAGTATCACTAAATTATAATTTGTAGAATATGACCCTACTCTCAGAAAGTGCCACCCTATTGATAAGAATGTGAAACATATATTCACTTCTGGTCGTCCAGCGGTAGATCACAACGGCAGTGACCGCCGTGAGAAACGGATGTGCGAATATTAGAGTGTTTTGAAAGGTCAACTAACCAGAAGAAGCGTTTACTATGTGGTTGTTTCAAATTTTGCTCGGTTGCGGTTTGATCGCGGTGCTTTGCGAAAGTCAAGGGTTAGTGATTGTGTTTATTTATCTCCTATAACAACATTAAGCGAGAATTCTGGGAAATACCCCGTGCCGTGAACGTAGCAGCAACAAAATAATGAAGTATTATTGATCCACAGGGAAATGGTCATAACCCCTGACAATTCAAGCATTTTTTTATTATAATAAATCGAATTAACTTGCGCTCTAACTGAATAACAACGATGTGCGTTTAATTTCCTTTACCAGTAAAAAAGAATGATAAGATTGGAAATTTTCAAAAACGTAATCACCATATTTTATTTTTGTAGCTTAGCTAAAATAAACGCAAACTGCTGTAGGAGTCTGGCATTTTATGTTCAGTGCTTAAACGAACACTTGCGTTATTAGTAGCGTTTTCAACCAGTTTTTGAACTTACCACCTCGCCTCGACCACCTAGCTCGTTTGTCAACAAATATCCCATACACGTGTCAGGTTTCGGTGTATGACCATTATGAGGTTGCTTTATCATCTCCTAGAACTTGCGCGTGCCATTAGCCTGGAATTCTACACAATCTCTGTCCTCTTTCTGGCGTGGTCCTCCATCCTCAGAAGCGCGGCCAACTAATTAAACATTTCATTGACTAACTTTCAGATTGGTAGTCATTGGTCCAAAATTTATTCGAGCAAACAATGCATATAGCATAGCCTTCAGCAATTCATTTACAAATAATCTCCGATTGAAGCTGGAATTGGAAGGATTATGGGAAGGGGTTACCGTTTCGATTGAAACAAACGAGATAAAACTTTCCAGCAACACAGGAAAATATGTGACCTTCCAGGTGAGTCTTTTCCGTCCCGCTTTTAATTCGATTGATGCATACTAAAGCAAGCACATTTTTGTAGGTAGGGGCCATTCCCGAGGCTGAATACAGTTTATCGGTACGAAGTCTAGAGGATAGTTTCGTTTTTAATGAAATAATTGAGTTACTGTATGATAAGAAAAGCTCGTCGATCTTTATACAAACTGATAAACCCGTCTACACACCTGGAGATGTTCTTAGGTTTCGGGTTATTGCAATAGATGCCGATACGCGCCCAGTGACGAGCTACAATACTGTAGATATTAACCTTGAAGATTCAAAAGAAACTTCCATTAGACATTGGAAGCATGCTAAATTGAACAATGGAATCTTTCAGTCAACCGTAAATCTGCCAACTCTACCGGCCTTAGGCAATTGGAGCTTGACGGTGATAGCTGGGGATTATGTATATTTAAAGAATAGTAAAAACAAGAGGCTTGTCGAATATAAATCTGTTTATTTTTCAGAAAGTGGCAAAACAAATTGAAGTGCGAGAGTACGTACTGCCAAAGTTCTTTGTCAAAGCATATCCCTCTAAAATTTTACTGATTGACGAGAAAAAGGTTAGCGTGACTGTATCAGCAGCATATACATTCGGTGAGGCGGTCGATGGGACTGTTCGAGTGGATTTGTTTTTGTACGGTGAAATGGAGCGACCTGATATGACAATAAGAAACCAGGATATTTCCGGAATAATCACCGTGAATTTTGATTTACCTTATGCTTTAGACATCGAAGATCCTTATCTATACCGCAGGGATGTTTCCGTCAGGGTGGAAGTAGTGGAAACATGTACAAGTAATTGATCTCATGGAATTCGTATTTCGATTATTTAGAAAATATGTTATACCGTAGATCATACAGTGAATATCGTGGAAGTAATACCCATATATAAACATCCATATAGAGTTTCGTTGATCAAGTCTATGCCCTGGTTTAGACCCGGTTTGCCGTATCAAGTGGATTTATCGATAACGGATCATAATGGCGAACCAGCACCCGAGGAGACTGTTGCAGCAATTTTAATAAATTATGAAGGGGATTCCTTGGAGAGCGAAGTTGCAATGCAGGCTACTCTCCGTAAGGGTCTAATTTCACTGGGCTTAGAACCGCCAAAAAATTCTGATACAATGGAAATTCGGGTGAGCGAAAATGAAAAGTACATGTCGCATGTGTTAAATAAATGTGTGAGAGATTTTACAAACTTATTTTACAATGTGGTCCAAAAATTTTATGAAAGTTTGTATCACGGGTATAATTTATGGACTCGTAACTCAAGCATCGTAGAATATATAAATATCCAAGGAAGTTTTTTCAGCAATCCTAAAAATATTATCAATAAAAAGTTTTGAAGAGTGGTTAACAACCCCAAAGAAAAATCGGGATAATTATCTTCTAGCTTATAATTTTTGTCACATTCTATTAAAACTTTATGACAGGGTTTTTTTTTGCATTTTCATTTCAAAATGTATCTTTTAGGTGAAATATAATACCAAAGACTATGAATATGTCGATTACATTTATAGCATCCCATTGAAAAGCAACCGCTATCTAAAAATCGCTTTCAAATCAAAACAAAAGTAAGCATACCTACGCATGGTTGTTGTGAACTGTTAGTACAATTGAAAATTTGTTCATTTACTTTCAGGATTCGTGCTAACACTGTAGTCGTTTTCGAAATCAGCTGCACAGAGTCTTTGGACGATTTTGCTTATATCATCACATCGAGAGGTAGTGTGATCACCTCGGGATACGAAGTGCTACAAAATAAGAAAACAACCGATTTTAGGCTAAAGCTCACGCCTCAAATGGCTCCTAAGGCACGACTAATTGTTTTCAGTATAAACAAATTCCTAATTTATGACTCAATGGAATTGAGTTTTGACACGTTTAATAACGAAGTAGGTATATTTGGTTTATCAGGAAAAACTTATAAAAATAATAACCACTTTGCAGTTTTCGTTTACCCTGGATGCTGAAGAGTATCGTCCAGGTCAGCATTTCCACGTGGACGTCAAAGCCGCTAAAGATTCTTATGTTGCTTTCACAGCTATCGATCAAAGTTTATTTTTGATGGGCCACACAGGGCATGATTTAACTGAAAAAGATGTGCTCAATGATTTGGCTCTGTATGGAAGCACGGAACCAAATGAATTTAATCCATTCGAGGTACGTAAAGGCTCAAACAAAATTGAAAGGCGGTTTTGGCGACTTTCTGAAAATTTGACCACATAGCTTATTTTGTCAATTAATTAATTATTTAATTCATTAATTTCTATATTCAGACAATGGGATTGTTTTTAAAAACTACTGTTGATGTAGATTTCGGTATGTATGGCTGAATACGATGCAGTATTTCAGTAGTTAAGAGATTTATTTTCATTCAGCTTATCCGGCACTGAAGCGGTTTGGAGGGCATTTCCCGTTAGCCGAAATTGTTCAAAAACCTGTACCCATCAGGGAGGACTTTCGTGAAACTTGGCTTTGGCAAAACTATACCATGGATGGCATTAAGGATAAACTTATTTTCAGACACAACGTGCCAGATACCATCAGCTCTTGGGAAATTTCAGGATTTGCGCTCAGCCCCACACTAGGATTGGGGATCATTAAACAACCACAAACGTTCAGCGTGAAGAAAAAGCCATTTTATATTGTTCTCAATCTGCCGTACTCCATTAAGCGTAACGAAGTGGTTACGATTTGCGTGATGATTTTCAACTTGCTGGAAAACACAGTTATTGCAGATGTGACACTATTTAACGTGTATGATGAAATTGAGTTCGTAGAGAAGACTTCTAATGACAGTTGGTTTTTTACTTGCGTCAATTGATTGCATGACATTAGCGTAATTTTCGTTTTTCAGCAACCCGCCGTACCAAAGCTGTACTCGTGCCAAAGTCCAAAGGCAAACCAATCTCGTTTAGGATTAAAGCAAAGAAACTTGGCGAAATAACAATCAAAGTTGAAGCAATCAATTTACTCGCTTCTGATGCCGTCGAACGGATGCTACAAGTAACCCCGGAAAGCCGACGTTACGAAGGTAATGAAACTAGGATTTTCGATTTAGTACAACCTGGTCATCAAAGGTTTAGCATGCATATTGATATTCCAAGGAACATTGACGAAGGATCTGTCAGAATTAAGTATACACTCGATGGTAAATATATAATTGTTCAGCCGGCAATACGCTGCACTTCGGAAACTAAATATGAAACTTTTGAAAACATATTGGTAGGATAATTACTCAGTTGCTAACAGTTTTCTCTGCATGCGGTTTTTTAGAGTTGATTACGAAATAAACAAATAGCATATTATTGGCTTAATGTGCATTTTCGTACATTTCAACAATAGATTTATTTTCATTGTTACAGCGAAATGGTTTGACACACCAATCAGTAATTTGGAGCCATTGATTCATCTGCCAACTGGGAACGGAGAACAAAATATAGCCAAATTTGCTTCCAATATCGTTATTTTAGACTACCTTTCTGAAAGTGGAAAGCTTTCAGAAAAAAATCGAACAAAACCAATTGACTACTTACAAAGTGGTTATCAAAGACAATTGAAATACAAGCGATCTGACGGTTCCTTCAGTATTTGGAGAGGTAAAGACAGCATAGGCAGTACATTCTTAACAGCTTTCGTAGCAAAGTCCTTTAAAATAGCTGACGAATACATTGAAGTACATAAAACGATAGTTGAAGATGCATTTAAATGGTTGGTTTCCATTCAAACTGAGGAAGGCAGATTCAATGAGGTTGGCAGTGTTATAAATGCTGAGTTGCAAGGAGGAATACGCTCGACGAACTATGCACTTACGGCTTATGTACTAACTGCCTTTTTGGAAAACAAAGACATTGCAACAACACACCAACAAATTGTAAACAAAACAATAGCATTTCTGGAGACAAATCTGTACAACATGACTGATCAATATGATTTAGCATTGTCAACGTATGCACTTTCGCTTGGTGATCGACCGAAAAGAGAGGATTTTCTAAATAAACTCCTAGAAACCTCTATATTCGATAGAGAACGTGTTGAACGATACTGGCAACGGCCACCGGTTGAGGTTGAGATTGCCGGATACGCATTACTATCGTACACTGCTATGGGCAAATATGTTGATGGACTTCCTATTATGCGATGGTTGCTAAGAAATCGTTCTGCCTTAGGTGGATTTCGTGGGACCCAAGATACATTCGTTGGGTTGAAAGCACTTGCCAAGTTTTCAGCAGCAACATCAACCAAAAAAAATGATTATCGAGTCATTGTAACACACAAGCCAGATGCACGTCATACCTTTGACATCGACAATGTAAATTCCATGGAAGTTCTGAGTCTACCTATACCAAACGATATTCGTAAGGTAAATGTAGAAATTACCGGAATTGTAATCGGGTTCTTCCAAGTAGCTTTTGAATACTATCAAAATATTAATGTGTCGAAGCAAAGTTTTAATTTGAATGTAACAGTGCTAGATACAACGACCATTCATGTGCAGCACCTGAAGATCTGCGTCAGTTATATCCCAAACGAAGCGTACATCCGCTCTAGTATGGCTTTAGTTGAGGTATTTTTCCCCAGCGGAATGATCGTAGATACGGAAGGAGTGGAAGATTTGTCTAAAAAAATTAGGGTTGGTGTAAAATACTAGCTGTCGCTACACTATGCTAAGTAAGTTAATATTATTAATTTTTGCAGAAAACTGAATTACGATACGCTGCCACCTCGGTAGTTGTTTACTATGACGGTCTAGGACCGGAAGAGAATTGTTTCATAGTGACATCCTATCGCAAATACAAAGTAGCATTACATCGACCAGCTTACGTTGTTGTCTATGATTTTTACAACCAAGGTTTTTTGTTAGTCATACATTAATATTTTAATACGCCAAGGTATTTTTTTAAATCTTACAGATAGTTTTGCTATTGAATCGTACGAAGGAAAAGTGATGCAGCTCTGCGATATTTGTGAAGACGAAGACTGTCACACATTGTCTTGCTGAGGAAAACGACAAATAAAATATGTTATGATACAGAAAATAAAATATTCATATTCATCAAATAAATTGCAACTACTCTGTTGAGCATTTTAGTGGAATTAGTACAGAGTGAGAAAACTGAAACGCTTTATTTTGTTGTATTATTTATATACACTAGAACCTCTTTTTACGTCCATTCATTTTACGTGTTTTCGTTTTACGTCCACTTTTTTACATCCGAAATTTGATTTAACACCCTTGTGTTTTACGTCTGAAATTTCAATTACCGTCTTATAGTTTTACGTTTAAAATTTAAATTAAGGACGTCGTCAAAAATCATTAGGTAGTTTTAGAAAATTCGAAATAACGTCTTTTCTATTCACGACCAAAATTCCAATTAACGCCCACTTTTTTTACATCCAAGATTTGAATTAATGTCCTCTCGTTTTACGTATGGATCTGTAGTATTACGGAGCTGATCACAACTATAACGCGTACAATCAGTTCTAACTCTCTATCAATCGTATGAACTACAACACCTTACTCTAGCTGTTTGCGTTCGTCTCCCTCATCGCCGAACTACAACACGATCACTCACCAGAACTGAACAGGGTGACTCGCCACAACACACTTAATCTTTGCTGCACAAAAGGGTCGAAGTTAGGCTCGATCCGACATCCCTCCTACATTCGATAGTCTTAAACAGTCTGGTAGTACGCCGGTACAGGCAGTGATCGTGTAGGACGTTGCTCTGAATCGTTACTTTGAGAAGGGAGTGGAAGCTTAACTATTTGCGGGTTTAGTGGTGCCACACCATCTCCCGTTTTTTCCCGTTTCTTCGAGATTTCGTCGACAAAATGCCGCAACATTTTCTTTGAGCGTCGAACTCTTACTTAAATGCGCTTAAGAACGCAGCCAATGCGAAGTAATTATCACGATCATTAGCTCTCACGAAAGCTCCGAAAGCAATACATCGTTGCTCACTCTCGCGTTGGATCGACGGCATCAGGCTACAAAGCCCGAATCAATCGTAATCGAACAGTCATTGTAATCGAATCAAGGTTGGTGCATGGTGTATGGCCACTTCTTCGTTGGCGACTAAAGGTGCAAATCGAAAACGTGGTTCGACGGATCGAACCTGCATTCTGGAAAACGATAAAAGAGCAGGAAATATTCGACCGTGACACGCTCAGCCACGTGCAATTCATAGCGACGGCACCCTGAATCTGCTACCTCGAAAGACCACGTTGCATGTCCCGGCCATAGTGGTCTTTTGGCATTGGCACCTCAAATTGGCAGGATTTCGAACAGTCCATCTTACGGCAAAGCACACCAAAAGGATCAGCATAGTCTAGCTGCATAATCGCTTCATAAAAGCAGATCACCTACAAGACAAGGAAGGCCCTTATCAGCTTTCATTTGCAGAATCAACGTCCTTTCGCATCCACGACGGCAATCGTGGAGTCAAAGGTGCTGACCACCCGGACAGTGCTGAGACGCCATTTTGTGATTACATCGAGCCACAACCACACCACCTTGTTTTATCAAATCATCCTACCAGCGCCAATCAAGAACAGGCCTAGGCAATAGTCGTGTGCCCGCGTTTACTGGACAGCTACGACGCGGTGTGTAGGACCGGACTGCGACGAGACAAACTCCTGCTACTCAAGGAACATCACCACGGTGCGAGGGTGATGCCTCGTGTGCACTCATCGATCGCACCAAACGGAGCATAGCTGATGCAGCGTAACGGGGCCCCCAACGATGCGGTTAAACAATAGCGCTGAAGATGGTTGGTTTGTGGATAGATAAATTGTATGTATGCCAATCAGTGATTAAAATTTTCACTTACATGTAAGATAAATGTTTTTCGCTCACCCATTATTCTAATCGATATTTTTTATCATGGCATTGCAAGACTGCTCGATATATTCACATACTAGTTACAATAGCTCTTTTTTTAGTGAACTCTAGTGAGAGTAGATGAAAAAGAGAGCTAACAACAGTTCTCGGTCTCTTTTTCATCATGAATATTTAAATGTACAAAAGTGTGTGCACACAAGAGTAAATCGGTTATATATTTCTTTATCTGGCACAGGAGCAGTAAAATAGATAATTTTCTGTTTTGCTTGCTTACTTTTTTACAGTACGTCTTGTTTTTATTCCAGTACATATAACTCATAGAACATCATTAACATAGAAATGCCGGAATGTTACTAACTCTTTTCTTATTTCACAGTAGGTAATACTGGAGTTATACTAGAAGGAGAGCTATAAAAGATCTTTCGCGAACAAGCAATAAAAACGGTAGGTTTTCTATTTTATTACTCCTGTGCAAGGAAAAGAAATATGCTACTTATTTACACTTCTGCGCACACGCTTTTGCAAAACATTTGAATATTCATGATGAAAAAGAGACCTAGAACTGTTGTTACCATAACCTCTGTTCATCAACTCCTATTCCTACCTCCACGAGGTGCCGGCTGGGGTACGCAACTTCGGTTGTCGTATGGTATCAGGAAAGGGGGCACAGTGACTCCCGCCCACATTTAGATGGCTGCCCCATCAGCGGGATAAGGACCTTAGGTTAACAGCCTACTGTACCAGAACATAAAAAAAGTTACCGAAAATGAAAGAAGAAATCTCTCTGGATTATTGGCAACGACCTTTAGCATGAAAACACGGACACGAATCGGAACATGGAATATACTGACCCTTGCCCAGCAGGGAAGCTAGCCGCCTGAAGCTTTAAATCCTGGGGCTGAGCGAGGTCCGCTGGCCGGGTACTGGCGAACACAGGACATCATCCGGGCAAGTCTTGCTCTACTCTGGCATACGAGGTGAAAATGCTGCTCGAGAAAGAGGAGTTCGATTCCTACTGAGCCCAGGGGCACATGCGGCCCTGATGAAGTGGGAACCGATAAATGAGCGAATAATCGTTACCAGATTCAGAACACGGGTTAGGAACCTTACGGCAATCCAGTGCTATGCGCCAACAGATGCTGCCGACCTGCAGGAGAAAGAGAGTTTTTACAGCCAGCTGAACAGCGTGCTTGAGAAAATCCCGAAGGGGGACATCCAAATTCACATGGGCGACTTCAACGCGAAGATTGGCTCAAACAACGCGCACCTTGAACGCGTCATGGGACGCCATGGCCTAGGAGAGATGAGCGAAAACGGGGAGCTGTTTACAGAATTCTGTGGTAATAACGACATGGTCATTGGTGGATCGCTCTTCCCCCATAGACCAGTACATAAAGTCACGTGGGTTTCCCGCGACGGCCGACCAGAAAACCAAATCGACCACATCTGCATCAGCCGGAAATGGAGAAGCAACCTTCTTGATGTACGCAACAAACGCAGCGCTGATATTGCATCCGACCATCATCTTGTTATCGCTGAGATACGTCTGCGCGTCGCACGTGTCCAACGACGGGAGGAGAAAGTTGGGTGCCGCTACGACGTTCGCCGATTGGAGAATCCTGAGGTGAAAAGGGCCTTTGTTGAACAACTTGAATCTCGAGCCTCGGAGTTGCCACCTGGTGGAACCGTCGAAGAGCAATGGATCGGCATCAAGAACGCCTTCATCACGAGGGAGTGGATTTCGGATGAAACTTGGAGGAAGATCGATGAGCGAAGAGAGGTGAAAGCCGGCATTGAGCGAGCGCGGACCAGATCGGCTAAGACAGCTACCCGTCAACGATACGCCGAGCTGGAGAGGGTTGTTAAACGTGCTTGTAGGCGGGACAAGAGAGCCTGGACTAACTCCCTAACCCAACAAGGAGAAACCGCCGCCGCCAATGGTGATATCCGTTTGTTGTACGATATTTCTCGCCGCCTTAGTGGTGCCAGGATGAATACAAAGATGCCGCTAAAGGATAGAGCTGGTCAGCTATTGACTGACAGTACAGAACAGCTTAAGCGATGGACTGAACATTTTGAACAACTCTTCCGAGTTTCAAATGTCAGAGACCAACAAAACCAGCAGCGTATGACGCCTACAGTTCGTCGAATCAATCGCGTGAACTCGGAGGCGCCATCGCTGGATGAAATTGTAGCAGCCATCAAGAGTATGAAATCCAATAGAGCGCCAGGTATAGATCGTATTTCAGCCGAAATGCTCAAAGCTAGCCCATCTTTGTCAGCCCAGATGATGCATCAGCTTTTCAGCAATATTTGGGAAACCGCAACATTTCCGGTAGACTGGATGCAGGGCATATTGCTCAAAGTCCCTAAGAAAGGAGACCTAACGGAATGCGGTAACTGGCGTGGCATCACGTTGCTCTGCATTACTCTCAAAGTACTCTGTAAGGTAATCCTCAACCGGATCCAGGAGAAGATCGACGCTACTCTCCGGCGGCAGCAAGCTGGATTCCGTGCTGGCCGATCATGTGTAGACCATGTCACAACGCTCCGCATTATATTGGAGCAGATCAACGAATTCCAGGATTCTCTTCTGCTGGTGTTCGTTGACTTCGAAAAGGCGTTCGACCGACTCAATCACGAAAACATCTGGGACGCACTTAGGCGTAGAGGAGTTCCAGATAAGCTAGTCCATCCCATCGAGCCTCAGTACGATACGTTCTCGTGCAAGTTTTTGCACGACGGCGTCTTGTCCGACCCCATAAGGGTTACTGCTGGTGTGAGACAGGGCTGTATTTCATCACCGCTTCTGTTTCTCATCGTTATGGATGAGATATTACTTACTTACTTACTTACTTACTTAGGTGGCTTGCCGTCCTAAGACAAAGCCTGTTGAACAAAATTTCTCCATGTAACTCGGTTGAGGGCTACCGCTCTCCAATTCCTCGGATACCGAGTGCTCTCCGCCAGATCTCGCTCCACCTGGTCTAACCATCTTGCTCGCTGCGCTCCTGTTTGTCTTGTTCCTACCGGATTTGAGGCGAACACCATCTTTGCAGGGTAGTTATCCGGCATTTTTGCAACATGCCCTGCCCATCGTATCCGTCCAGCTTTAGCCACCTTCTGGATACTGGGGGGTTCGCCATAGAGCTGTGCGAGTTCATGGTTCATCCTCCGCCTCCATACTCCGTTCTCCTGTACGCCCACTCGAGCACTCGCAGGTCCTCCTCGAGCATTGTGCATGTTTCATGCCCGTAGAGAACAACCGGTCTAATAAGCGTCTTGTACAGGCTGCACTTTGTACGGGGGCTTAGTCTGCTCGACCGCAATTGCTTGTGGAGCCCATAGTATGGGCCCATAGGATGAGATATTAGTTGGAACAATTGACAGTAGACCAAATCGACGATTGCCTTGGAATCCTCTAACGATGGAGCAGCTAAATGACCTCGACCTGGATTGCCGACGTCATTGTCTTGCTGGCACAACGCCGAAACGATATGCAGAGCAAGTTAGACGGCCTCTCCGAGAGCTCCCAGGCAGCAGGTCTCACAGTCAATGTAGCGAAAACTAAGTCTATGGTAGTGAACACTGACAATTCCACCAACTTCGCAGTAGCGGGACAATAAGTTGAGCAGGTAGACGCCTTTCAATATCTTGGTAGCCAAACAACGCCCGATGGTGGTACCAAGACTGATATAGCCACACGGATCAGGAAGGCCAGAGATGCCTTTGCAGGTCTGCGAAATATTTGGCGCTCAAACCAGATCACTCTACGTACGAAAACCCGAATCTTTAATTCAAACGTTAAATCCGTACTGCTGTATACCTGCGAAACGTGGTGCGTCTCAGCGGAGACAACGCAAAAACTGCAGGTATTTATTAACCGGTGCCTGCGATACATCATTCGTGCCTGGTGGCCTGATAACTGGATATCCAATGAGGAGCTCCATCGTCGGTGTCATCAACGGCCGATAGCCACAGAAATTCGTGAACGTAGGTGGAAGTGGATCGGACACACCTTGAGGAAAGGAGCGAAAGAGGTTTGCAGAGAAGCACTCGACTGGAATCCACAAGGACAGCGTAGAAGAGGCAGACCCAGAGGCTCATGGCGACGCAGCCTAGCCAATGACATTCGGGCTGTAGACGAGAACCTGTCCTGGCGACAGGTAAAAGCCATAGCGGGTAACCGTCAGCAGTGGAGATCTCTGATTTGTTCTGCCGGACCGGCGGACATGGACACATAAGTAAAAAAAAAGTAAGTATTCTATAGGGCGTAAATTAAATACAATCATAAGGAAGCTTAACCCATAGCTTATATCGTATATATTTCTGTCATCCGTGCTAGGGCTAGGGGAGCACTGACGAGGGAAGGCAAAAATATGAAAATAATTCAATTTTTCAATGACGGGCATTGAAAATCAATTGTTTTCTGTATCTTCAATATTTTCAATCGATTTTCCGATGAATTGGTGTAAATATCTTGGAAATCTATTGAAAATTGACTGAATTATAAGTCGAAGCGTGAAAACGCATTTCTACTTTGATGACGTCCTTTCCAACAGCCAATCACGAAGCGAGAATTCTGGTAAAACATATGTTCATTATTTTCAATTTTTCAATAGTTCAACATCAAGAATCCATTCTTTTCTTCATTTGGATCAATTCTTAGAAGAGTTACGACCGACTTACGATCGATTGGTGTAAGAATATTGAAAATCGATCGGAAAACCGCTGAGCTATTAGCGCTCAAAACCTATCATTTTCCGTGACGCTCGCATTTTTCGATTTTTTGGAAAGACACCCTTTTTCAAAACTTGCCGTAAGACGTAGTCCTATGTCAAAAAAAAGAACCACGAATGGCGGGCACTACTTGGAGAGATTTCCATCGTAGGTCAAGCAGAACAGTTTACTCATTTGACCTGGAAATGGTAACATAAATAAATAAATAAATAAATACTTGCGGATTTAGTATCAAAGCAAAGCAAAACAAAGCCTGGGTGCTAGTAGTGATGCCCGTTAATCGTTAGATTGATTCAACTAATCGAATAACACATGGAATATTCCAATAATTTTTAATCGAATACTGCCAGCACGAGTAGTTGAATCGAATAATTCAATGAGTACGAATAATGCCCGAATAATGCTCGTTAATCGTTCATAATCGTTCGATTAATCGAATTAATCAAAGAAATTTTCGAATATTTTTACTCAAATACCACTGACACGAAAAGTTGAATTAATCGATTAGTGCAGACAACGCTCACCGATTAATCGGTAATCGAATAATTGAAAATTTCGGACATCACTAGGTGCTACATTTCGTTATCGAAACTGGACCTTCTGTTTTTATACGACAGACTTCGCAGCCAGCTGTTAGAGTGCAGGACAATTGCAGGGCCAGTTGCTACGATCCTATTGACTTCAACAGCCTCTCCCAGTCGAGATTCGAACGACGACTGGCTTATAAGGGCTGCGTCATACCTCAAAGCCAACTGGGAGGCTTTAGTATCACTAAATTATAATTTGTAGAATATGACCCTGCTCTCAGAAAGTGCCATCCTATTGATAAGAATGTGAAACATATATTCACTTCTGGTCGTCCAGCGGAGGATCACAACGGCAGTGACCGCCGTGAGAAACGGATGTGCGAATATTAGAGTGTTGTGAAAGGTCAACTAACCAGAAGAAGCGTTTACCATGTGGTTGTATCAAATTTTGCTCGGTTGCGGGTTGATCGCGGTGCTTTGCGAAAGTCAAGGGTTAGTGATTGTGTTTATTTATCTCCTATAACAACATTAAGCGAGAATTCTGGGAAATACCCCGTGCAGTGAACGTATCAGCAACAAAATAATGAAGTATTATTGATCCACAGGGAAATGGTCATAACCCCTGACAATTCAACAATTTTTTTGTTATAATAAATCGAATTAATTTGTGCTCTAGCTAAATAACAACGATGTGCGTTTAATTTCCTTTACCAGTAAAAAAGAATGATAAGATTGGAAATTTTCAAAAACGTAATCACCATATTTTATTTTTGTAGCTTAGCTAAAATAAACGCAAACTGCTGTAGGAGTCTGGCATTTTATGTTCAGTGCTTAAACGAACACTTGCGTTATTAGTAGCGTTTTCAACCAGTTTTTGAACTTACCACCTCGCCTCGACCACCTAGCTCGTTTGTCAACAAATATCCCATACACGTGTCAGGTTTCGGTGTATGACCATTACGAGGTTGCTTTATCATCTCATAGAACTTGCACGTGCCATTAGCCTGGAATTCTACACAATCTCTGTCCTCTTTCTGGCGTGGTCCTTCATCCTCAGAAGCGCGGCTAACTAATTAAACATTTCATTAACTAACTTTCAGATTGGTAGTCATTGGTCCAAAATTTATTCGAGCAAACAATGCATATAGCATAGCCTTCAGCAATTCATTTACAAATAACCTCCGATTGAAGCTGGAATTGGAAGGATTAAGGGAAGGGGTTACCGTTTTGAATGAAACAAACGAGATAAAACTTTCCAGGAAGACAGTAAAATGTGTGAGCTTCCAGGTGAGTCCTTTCCGTCCGGCTTTAAATTCGATTGATGCATACTAAAGCAAGCATATTTTTGTAGGTAGGGGCCATTCCCGAGGCTGAATACAGTTTATTGGTACAAAGTCTAGAGGATAGTTTCAATTTTTATGAAATAATTGAGTTACTGTATGATAAGAAAAGCTCGTCGATCTTTATACAAACTGATAAACCCGTCTACACACCTGGAGATGTTCTTAGGTTTCGGGTTATTGCAATAGATGCCGATACGCGTCCAGTGACGAGCTACAATACTGTAGCTATTAACCTTGAAGATTCGAAAGAAACTTCCATTAGACATTGGAAGCATGCTAAATTGAACAATGGAATCTTTCAGTCAACCGTAAATCTGCCAACTCTACCGGCCTTAGGCAATTGGAGCTTGACGGTGACAGCTGGGAATTATGTATATTTAAAGAATAGTAAAAACAAGAGGCTTGTCGAATATAAATCTGTTTATTTTTCAGAAAGTGGAAAAACAAATTGAAGTGCGAGAGTACGTACTGCCAAAGTTCTTTGTCAAAGCATATCCCTCTAAAATTTTACTGATTGACGAGAAAAAGGTTAGCGTGACTGTATCAGCAGCATATACATTCGGTGAGGCGGTCGATGGGACTGTTCGAGTGGATTTGTTTTTGTACGGTGAAATGGAGCGACCTGATATGACAATAAGAAACCAGGATATTTCCGGAATAATCACCGTGAATTTTGATTTACCTTATGCTTTAGACATCGAAGATCCTTATCTATACCGCAGGGATGTTTCCGTCAGGGTGGAAGTAGTGGAAACATGTACAAGTAATTGATCTCATGGAATTCGTATTTCGATTATTTAGAAAATATGTTATACCGTAGATCACACAGTGAATATCGTGGAAGTAATACCCATATATGAACATCCATATAGAGTTTCGTTGATCAAGTCTATGCCCTGGTTTAGACCCGGTTTGCCGTATCAAGTGGATTTATCGATAACGGATCATAATGGTGAACCAGCGCCCGAGGAGACTGTTGCAGAAATTTTAATAATTTACGAAGCGGAATCCTTAGAGAGCGAAGTTGCAATGCAGGGTAGTCTCCGTAAGGGTCTGATTTCACTGGACTTAAAACCGCCAAAAAATACTAATATAATGGAAATTCGGGTGAGCGTAAATGAAAAGTACATGTCGCATGCGTTAAATAAATGTGTGAGAGATTTTACAAAATTATTTTACAATGTGGTCCAAAAATTTTATGAAAGTTTGTATCACGGGTATAATTTACGGACTCGTAACTCAAGCATCGTAGAATATATAAATATCCAAGGAAGTTTTTTCAGCAATCCAGAAAATATTATCAATAAAAAGTTTTGAAGAGTGGTTAACAACCCCAAAGAAAAGTCGGGATAATTATCTTCTAGCTTATAATTTTTGTCACATTCTATTAAAACTTTATGACAGGATTTTTTTTTGTTTTTGCATTGTCATTTCAAAATGTATCTTTTAGGTGAAATATAATACCAAAGACTATGAATATGTCGATTACATTTATAGCATCCAATCAACAAGCAACCTCTATCTAAAAATCGCTTTGAAATCAAAACAAAAGTAAGCATACCTACGCATGGTTGTTGTGAACTGTTAGTACAATTGAAAATTTGTTCATTTACTTTCAGGATTCGTGCTAACACTGTAGTCGTTTTCGAAATCAGCTGCACAGAGTCTTTGGACGATTTTGCTTATATCATCACATCGAGAGGTAGTGTGATCACCTCGGGATACGAAGTGCTACAAAATAAGAAAACAACCGATTTTAGGCTAAAGCTCACGCCTCAAATGGCTCCTAAGGCACGACTAATTGTTTTCAGTATAAACAAATTCCTAATTTATGACTCAATGGAATTGAGTTTTGACACGTTTAATAACGAAGTAGGTATATTTGGTTTATCAGGAAAAACTTATAAAAATAATAAACACTTTGCAGTTTTCGTTTACCCTGGATGCTGAAGAGTATCGTCCAGGTCAGCATTTCCACGTGGACGTCAAAGCCGCTAAAGATTCTTATGTTGCTTTCACAGCTATCGATCAAAGTTTATTTTTGATGGGCCACACAGGGCATGATTTAACTGAAAAAGATGTGCTCAATGATTTGGCTCTGTATGGAAGCACGGAACCAAATGAATTTAATCCATTCGAGGTACGTACAGGCTCAAACAAAATTGAAAGGCGGTTTTGGCGACTTTCTGAAAATTTGACCACATAGCTTATTTTGTCAATTAATTAATTATTTAATTCATTAATTTCTATATTCAGACAATGGGATTGTTTTTAAAAACTACTGTTGATGTAAATTTCGGTATGTATGGCTGAATACGATGCAGTATTTCAGTAGTTAATAGATTTATTTTCATTCAGCTTATCCGATACTGAACCGGTTTGGAGGGCATTTCACGTTAGCCGAAATTGTTCAAAAACCTGTACCCATCAGGGCGGACTTTCGTGAAACTTGGCTTTGGCAAAACTATACCATGGATGGCATTAAGGATAAACTTATTTTCAGACACAACGTGCCAGATACCATCAGCTCTTGGGAAATTTCGGGATTTGCGCTCAGTCCCACACTAGGGTTGGGAATCATTAAACAACCACAAACGTTCAGCGTGAAGAAACAGCGGTTTTATGTTGTTCTCAATCTGCCGTACTCCATTAAGCGTAACGAAGTGGTTACGATTTGCGTGATGATTTTCAACTTGCTGGAAAATACAGTTATTACAGATGTGACACTATTTAACGAGTATGATGAAATTGAGTTCGTAGAGCAGTCTTCTAATGACAGTGGGTTTTGTACTTGCGTCAATTGATTGCATGACATTAGCGTAATTTTCGTTTTTCAGGAACCCGCCGTACCAAAGCTGTAGTCGTGCCAAAGTCCATAGGCAAACCAATCTCGTTTAGGATTAAAGCAAAGAAACTTGGCGAAATAACAATCAAAGTTAAAGCAATCAATTTACACGCTTCTGATATTGTCGAACGGATGCTACAAGTAACCCCGGAAAGCCGACGTTACGAAGGTAATGAAGCTAGGATTTTCGATTTAGTACAACCTGGTCATCAAAGGTTTAGCATGCATATTGATATTCCAAGGAACATTGACGAAGGATCTGTCAGAATTAAGTATACACTCAAAGGTAAATATATAATTTTTCAGCCGGTAATACGTTGCACATCGAAAACTAAATATGAAACCTTTCAAAACAAATTGGTAGGATAATTACTCAGTTGCTAACAGTTTTCTCCTCATGCGTTTTTTTAGAGTTGATTACGAAATAAACAAATAGCATATTACCGGCCTAATGTGCATTTTCGTACATTTCAACAATAGATTTATTTTCAATTTTACAGCAAAATTGTTTGACACACCAATCAGTAATTTGGAGTCATTGGTTCATCTGCCAACTGGGAACGGAGAACAAAATATAGCCAAATTTGCTTCGAATATCGTTATTTTAGACTACCTTTCTGAAAGTGAAAAGCTTTCAGAAAAAAATCGGACAAAAGCAATTGGCTACATACAAAGTGGTTATCAAAAACAATTGAAATACAAGCGGTCGGATGGTTCCTTCGGTGTCCAAGGTGCTTCAGACACCAAAGGCGGCACATTCATAACAGCTTTCGTAGTGATGTCATTCAGCATTGCTAAGACATACATCGATATAGATTGGTCGATAGTTGAAGATGCACTCCGCTGGTTGGCTAGTATTCAAACCCACGAAGGCACATTCAATGAGGTTGGTCGGATTACAGAAGCTAACGTGCGAGGAGGAGTGGGTTCAACCAAATATTCACTTACAGCGTATGTACTAATTGCTTTTTTGGAAAATGAAGATTTTGCAGCAAAACATCGGCAAACAGTAAACAAATCGATAACATTTTTGGAGAGAAATTTTGACAACATAACAAATCCGTATGATCTAGCATTGGCCATGTATGTACTATCACTTAGCGGTCGACCGAAACGGGAAGATTTTCTAAACAGACTTCTAGAAAACGCTATTTTCGATAGAAAACTTAGTGAACGATACTGGCAATTGCCCTCGGTTAACGTTGAAATTGCCGGATACGTACTGCTATCATTAGTTGCTCTCCATGTTGGTGAAGGACTTCCTGTTTTACGATGGTTGAACAGAAATTATTTCGTCGTAGGGAGATTTCCTGGAACACAGGATATATTTGTCGGATTAAAAGCACTTACCAAATTTACAGCGAAAATCCATAGAAATAATTATCGAGTTAGTTTTAAAGCCTTCAGCGTATCTTATACCATTGACATCGACAAACAATCCATGGCTATTGAGGAATTTAATTTACCCAACCATATCCGCCAGTTGGATGTAGACATTTCTGGTATCGGAAGCGGCTACTTGGAAGTGGCATATGATTACTATCAAAATATCCAAATGTCGCGGCAAAACTTTCGATTGACTGTACAAATGCTAAATACAAAGACTTGCCATGTACAGCACCTCAAGATCTGTGTCGAATATATCCCAAGAGAACCCTACGACCGCTCTAATATGGCGTTTGTTGAAGTATTTTTCCCCAGCGGAATGGTTGTAGAAGCGGACGGAGTGGAAGATTTATCTAATGCAATTCGGGTGAGTGAAAACCAACAGAAGACGGCAGAAAGTACCAAATTTATTAATATTATCAATCTTCTTCAGAAAACTGAATTACAATTCGCTGGCACCTCGGTAGTTGTATACTATGACAATCTAGGGCCGGAAGAGAATTGTTTCAAAGTGATATCCTACCGTAGACACAAAGTGGCAGTGCATCGACCGGCTTATGTTGTTGTCTATGATTATTACGACCGAGGTATTTCTTAATACATACTTACATTAACATTGTCGGACGCTTTTTATATGTTAGGTCTTTTTTTGCAGATCGTTTTGCCATTGAAACATATGAAGGAGAAGTAATGCAGCTGTGCGATACCTGTGAAGATGAAGATTGTCTTGCATTGTACTATGGGAAACTCAACCAGAACCAGGAAAAATTCGATTTTTTTTAGGATTTTTTCTAGTTGGTATGATTAAAATTTGTTGTTATAGAATGTATGTATGTATGTTTGTATGTATGGATGTATATATGTATATGGTGTATAATATATGGCATATGGTAAATGGTAAATGGTTCGCTGCTGAAAATAGTTTTGACTACACTTTCGTCGGGCATTCTTGCCACACGCCCAGCTCAACGCAGCATTCCACAGTACTATCTTCACTACATCAGCATATTTGTACACTTGCCACAATTCATTTTCCGTTTTGCCACCAAGTATTGATCACAGAATTTCGCGCTTAAAAACCACAAGCCGATCAGTTTCCTTTACCGTCCATGATTCATGTCCGTAAAGGGTCTGAAATTAAATAAAAAGAAAACTATTCCAATTAAATTCTACTGTCTACATTTATTCGCGACAGACACGTATTTCGCCTACTACTAGCAGGCTTCATCAGCATTTGTTTTCGAAGGGGTCACCGGAATGATTAGTGTTATGTAGAGTACCAGTTTTGTGCAAATACTAAAGCGGCTGAGGTTTCACCTGCTTTTCTAATGCTTGATTTTGACCCATCTATCGTCTCAAAAATCAGCTGAACTATTTTCGTCGAAAAACCATGTTCTAGCATTGCCTGACAGAGCTCATTTCATTTGACTGAATCGGAAAGTCCACAAACAGATAAACTCTAAATGTACTCGTGGAACTTGTATATGAGTAGCTCAGAAGGAAAGGGGTGTAAGTGACAAAAAGTAAATTTCGAGAAAATCAGATCCAAAGTTAACATCGTCTAGAAAATTCGTCAGGTTATTGACCTTTGCACGAATTTTTAGACTGCAGTGAAAATTTCAATTTGACAGCTTCAACTTGCGCACTTACTAATACTACCAAGATTATGACGTATTGATAATCTACGACAACAGAATTTGGCATTTTACTTCTTATATTTGACAACAACAAACAGTGTTAGTCCTTTGTCCTGCGAAGTTTGTTTTGCGTTTTATCGGATCGTATTTATTAAATTGGCAGATATTTTGCAACTCGTTCCCAGTCGGCGAGCATCAGTTAATACTGTGTATCATGCTCTTTATGGTCACATTTAAGAAGCACTTCTTGCTTAATAAATCGTTTTGCAAGTAACCAGCAGCTATGTAAAAATTGACCAACCGTATTGCCAGCGACATCCCAGTTTCCGACTTCCTTTCCTGAGGAGTGTCCTTTGAAATCACGAACAGATACTAATAACCAGCAGCCATAAAGTCCATCAGGTAGCATATCTTGTGCTAAACCAATTACTTGGTCATCCATATTCGTGATTTCCTCATCGCGTTCATAACTTTCAGATCCATTATCAGCTGGATAGTCAAGCTCCTCGACGAATTCAACGTCAGCATACACATCCTGCTCGTCGTCGTCATTATCGAGTTCACTTTGAGAGTCACGCACATTATTACCTGATACTCTAGCATGCTCTTGGTGCAGTTTCTGACTGTGTTCGAAACTCATTTTCCACTAAATTTATCTGTAAATAGAGCGAGCTTGAGAGTGCGAATTATGTCATTTCGTAAAATAAATACTAACCAGAGAGCTTATAAATAATTGAATCAATATCAGTGAATGCACCAAACTTTCATTTAAACATCCTTTGTACGATATATCCACTAGGCAAAACTAAATTACTAAACTTCGACTTGAATTTAAAATTTTAAATCCGGTTCGCGTAATCAAAACAAGCTGCCGTCTGTGACATTTCTAAGGTCAATGAGATTTAAGCAGGTGTGGAAGGAGAAAGTATCGGTTTGCATTTGGTAAACATGATGACGATGACAAAATAAGCTTCGAACGCTTCGAAAACAAATTGCATTCAACGGTACATTTCTAGTTTGACGTCACGCTTGATTGCTATTGGCGGACTCTCAAATTAGCGAGCAACAATTAGAATCAAAGAATGACACTTTTAAATAATAATTAAATATTGCACTAATTTATTTTTTCTTATTATCTCGCCTGTATATTCCTCATTGTTTTCATGCTGCATTATAAATGTATGGGTGAGGTGTGAAAATATTCACTGTGCAAAAAATTTTTGCACAGCAGTCTAATGAGGTGCAAAATGCGCAATAATCGCCGAGTCACATATACCAATCAATAAGGTTCGACGAATTGAGTAATGTGTGTGTGTGTGTGTGTGTGTGTGTGTGTGTGTGTGTGTGTGTGTGTGTGTGTGTGTGTGTGTGTGTGTGTGTGTGTGTGTGTGTGTGTGTGTGTGTGTGTGTGTGTGTGTGTGTGTGTGTGTGTGTGTGTGTGTGTGTGTGTGTGTGTGTGTGTGTGTGTGTGTGTGTGTGTGTGTGTGTGTGTGTGTGTGTGTGTGTGTGTGTGTGTGTGTGTGTGTGTGTGTGTGTGTGTGTGTGTGTGTGTGTGTGTGTGTGTGTGTGTGTGTGTGTGTGTGTGTGTGTGTGTGTGTGTGTGTGTGTGTGTGTGTGTGTGTGTGTGTGTGTGTGTGTGTGTGTGTGTGTGTGTGTGTGTGTGTGTGTGTGTGTGTGTGTGTGTGTGTGTGTGTGTGTGTGTGTGTGTGTGTGTGTGTGTGTGAGTTTTTTTTTTAACGAGTAGGGAAATCTGCTATCAGACACCTGAGAAGACAACTCAGGGAGTGGGGTTTGGTATCCCGACCCCCCTACTGGGGCGTGAGGATCCAGACCCACTAAAACCCTACTCGAGTCTCCAGCCTCAATCCCCCCTGGAACCACCTTATCGGTATTACTTCAGGGAGGGGCTATTGTGCTTAACGCACACTCTTAGATAACTACTGGACTATGGTAGTTAGGCTGTTTATTCGCCGTTGATCGGCTTTCCAGCGGTTTTGTAGCTCAAGTACGATCTGAGTAGCAGCCGCATTGATCGCACCCCAGACGTCCGAGCTAGAACACATCCTTTGGACTAAGTTATCCGGAGTAGTGTCCTGTCCGCTAACTGCCATCATGTTGCTTCTCACGCCCGCGAAACGAGGGCACATGAAGAAAGCATGTTCTGCAGTTTCCTCGACGTCCGCGCATTCCGGACACTCGGGGGACTCCGCATGCCCAAACTTGTGCAGATACTGTCTAAAACAACCATGCCCTGACAGAATCTGTGTCAGGTGGAAGTTGACTTCGCCATGGCGCCTGTTGACCCATCCGGATAGTTCCGGGATAAGTCGATGTGTCCACCGGCCTTTTGTGGAATCAGACCATGCCCGCTGCCATGTGATCATCGAGGCCGATCTTGTGGTACTCCGTATGCCTCTAGTTCCACGTTGGTTGAAGCACTCTACGTCCTCGCTGATGATGATACCAATAGGCATCATACCCGCTAAGACGCAGATTGCGTCATGTGAAACTGTGCGGTACGCACTCGCCACTCTTAAGCACATGAGACGATAGGTGCTTTCCAGCTTGGCTAGATAGCTTTTGGTACCTAACGCCGATGACCACACCGGCCTGCCATACCTGAGTATGGACTGGACCACGTTGGCTAAAAGCCTTCGCTTGCTGCCATATACCGCAGAGCTATTAGACATCATACGAGACAATGCCGAAATAGCTGTGGAAGCCTTCTTGCAGGCATAGTCGACGTGGCTCCCGAACTTGAGCTTGTCGTCGACCATGACTCCAAGGAGTTTTAAGAACCACGTTGACGAAATAGTGCAGTCCTCGACACTGATATTTGCTTGCTGCACCGACTTGCGGTTGTTCACCACGATAACCTCTATTTTATGATGCGCTAGGTCCAGTTTCCTGGATCGCATCCAATCTTCAACAATGCTTATAGAGTGGGCAGCCGTCAACTCAACCTCTCTGATAGATTCACCGTAGACTTCCAAGGTGATATCGTCCGCAAAGCCGACAATCGCCACCCCTTCCGGAAACTTTAGCTTCAACACCTCGTCATACATGACGTTCCACAACACCGGGCCCAGTATGGAACCTTGCGGAACCCCTGAGGTGATTGGAACGCATTTCTGACCCTCCTCCGTGTTGTAGCATAGCACACGATTCTGGAAATAATTTTCCAGAATTCTGTACAACGACACCGGCACTTGGACGTTCCGAAGCGAGCTGGCTATGGAGTCCCAGCTAGCGCTATTAAACGCATTTCTCACGTCGAGCGTGACAACTGCGCATTAACGAATACCTGTCCTCTTGGGCTGGATTGCCACCTCGGCTGTCTTAGTGACAGACAAGATGGCATCCACCGTAGATTTGCCTTTTCGGAAGCCGAATTGGTTCCTTGACAGACCGTTTGTACCCTCCGTGTACTGTACGAGTCTGTTAAGGATAACCCTCTCCAGCACCTTGCCGGCAGTATCGAGTAGACAGATCGGCCTATATGACGAGGGGACACCCGGAGGTTTTCCCGGCTTCGGCAATAGGACCAGGTTCTGTCGCTTCCATCTGTCCGGGAAGTGGCCAGCTTCCAGGCATCTATTCATTACTGCCCCGAATAATTCGGGAGCCTCTAAAATAGCCGCTTTAATGGCCATATTCGGGATACCGTCTGGCCCCGGTGCCTTGCTCACCTTTAGGGATTTAGCGATATCAATGAGTTCCTCGTTCGTAACCGTCACTTCCTCCCCGACCTCCAAATCGTTGTTTGGGGCCAAGCCTGCAAATCTAAACTTAAGAAACTGCAAGTTTTACAGAACAGATGCCTTAAAATAATTTATACATTACCACAGTTTTACTCAACGCTCGACTTATACAAGAACTTCATGCATAACGCCTTACCAATACTAGGGTTGCGCGAGTTGCAATCCTGTTTATTTATTTACGATGTTCAGAAAAATACAAACATGCATCATAATATTATTCTGCCGGCAAGAACTCATGACCACAACACAAGGTATGCAAACAACTTGGGAAGATCTCGAGCCCTCAGTACCCTTGGTCAAACTCGAATATCTTCTTATGGTCCCTCTACGTATAATAAAATACCACAACACTTTAAGCTAATCAACAACAGATTGCTATTCAAAACAAGATTGAAACAGTATTTCAAATCTAAAATTAATACTTTTATAATTTAGTTTCGTATTAACCACAAGATAATTTTCGTAAAATTCACTCTATAAATGTCTAGTTAACTTGTTAATTATATTTGTATCTATTTATTTAGTTTTTTGGGATCCCTTCAAAGGAATGAACTTCCACTGGGAATCCCTTTTTGATGTTAGTTTTGTTCAGTATACATCACTTCCAAACACACCAATAAATTACACTGCTCGTTTTTTTTTCATTATTTGCTTTCTTTTTCATTAGATGAGTCCATTACCAGGGGGCTCGTCCTTAGAGCTTTTTGGTGTGGGGGTAGTGGTGGGCCATTATATAAAAAAAAAACAGCCGTCGCCCACGTTACTTTGGATGTTCGGCTGGGAGGCCGACCATCCTACGCTATGGTCTGAGATACTGGAACGACTCGGTCGGCCGTGGGACGACTCAGCGGCCTGGGGCCAGGGCCTTGGCTCGTGGCGCGGAAAGAGGCCCTCGATGATCCGCTCCAGCATCTCTGGCGATTGCTCAGCGGGCGCCATCACACCCTTGGTCTTTGCCATTACGACTCTGTAGGCATCACCCCACGGGTTCGCATTGGCACTAGCACATAACCTTTCAAAGCAGTCTCGTTTACTAGCTTTTATCCCGCTCTTAAGCGCTGCGCGTGCAGCAACAAGTGCTACTCGACATTCAGCCCTGCTTTCATCCGAACGAGCTCTTTGCATAATTCTCCTCGCACGAAAGCACGCTCCGCGGAGTTCCGCAATTTCATCTGTCCACCAGTAAGCCGGTGACCTGCCATACCTAGGACGACCTTTCCTAGGCATGGTAGCGTCACATGCTCGCGACAGTACCTCAACCATCGGATCGCTTCCAGAAATACTTCGGGATCGAAGTATGATGTCTTTCATCCACGGGTGGTTGGAGTGTTGGCTCTACTCGCCACCTTCTGCCTCGTTATCTGGCCGACACCATAGCGGACCGCCTGATGGTCACTGTGAGTGTAGCCATTGTCTACTCTCCAGTCTCCTATCAGACCAGGACTGCCGAATGTCACGTCGATGATAGACTCCGCACCGTTCCTACTGACGGTACTTGTGGTGCCGACGTTGGCCAAATCTACGTTGAGCTTTGCCAGAGCCTCAAGCAGAATCCGACCCCTATGGTTCGTGCGACGACTTCCCCACTCTACCGCCCAAGCGTTAAAGTCGCCCGCCACAACCACCGGCCTTAAACCAGTCAGCACAACTGATACTCGGTCTACCATCCGCGTAAACTGCTCGATAGACCAACTCGGCGGAGCATAACAGCTGCAGTAGAACACTCCACCCACTTTGGCAACCGCCAATCCCTCGTCTGCAGTTGACACAACCTCCTGAACCGGGAACCTGCTTGTTGTCCATATAGCCGCCGTCGCAGACCTATCCGAGACCCAGTTGCCGTTTCCGGCAGGGACGCGATATGGATCGGAGACTATGGCAATGTCCATTGCTGACTCAGAAACTGCTTGGTGTAACAGCTGCTGAGCCGTGCTGCAGTGGTTCAGGTTGAGTTGTGTCACTTGCACTATGAACGTGGCTTAGTCGCCGGCACACCGGCCGGGCACCTTGGACCTCCCGTTACGTGCTTTGCGTCCCGTTTACTGGTACAGATCAGGCACTTAGGAGGCTCCGCGCAGTCCTTTGCTTTATGGCCAGCACTGCCACATCTCCTGCACAACTGGCTCCTATCTGGCCCCTTGCAGTTCCAGGCTTTATGTCCGTGCTCGAAACACCGGAAGCAAGCTTCCGACTGCTTGGACACACTCAGTGGGCATACCGACCACCCCACTTTAGGCCTAGCAGCTTTCAGGGCTTTGTTTCCGTCAGTCAGCGGAAGTCGTATGGTGGCTACCTGGGTCCCGGCCGGACCCTTGCGTAGGCGAACCGCCTCGGTTGCCACCACCACTCCACTTTGCTCTTTGAGAGCTTGTACGACCTCACGTACTTCGGTGATCTCGTCCAGGTTCTTAAGCTGGAGAGTCACTTCTGGTGTGAGAGCACGTACCTTCACTCCGTCCCCGAGCACTCCTTCCGCTATCGGCTTGTATGCGGAACTCTTCTTTGTGGCGTCCTACTTTAACTCGAGGATCATATCGCCCGTGCGTGAGCGGCGGATCCTCCGTACGTCCGCGCCCAGATCCTTGAGTAGGGCGTCATGGCCTTCAGAACCTCCGAGTATTTCGACCCGTCGGTTTTCAGGATAAGAGCGTCGCCCTTCTTCGTTCGCTTTCTTGCCGGTTTAGGTGGAGCAGTTTTTTTACTGGAGCCTCCTCCGCCTTTTCTCTTGGCCCTTGGCACCTGTCTTGGAGCTTCCCGCTGGTTCATCGGTTAGCTCTGCCAACCCGCTAGCCTGAGGGCTTTTACCGATCTAGCGTTTTTTCGGTCCGCCAGGGGTGCTATCCCCCGGGGACTGTCTCGAGCGCTTTGCGGATGCCTTACCGCTGCTGGTAGCGCTTTCCGTAGCCTCCTGGGCCGCGTTACGACACTCCGTCAACGGGCAAGCGTCCGTTTGTACTGCCTTCGACACCTTTACGGTCACCTTCTTAGCCTCTCCTGCACGCGCCACGAGGTCGTTGTGCGTTTTGGTCGCTGCATTCAAGGTTCTCCGAAGCATGAGCAAGCTCTGCTTCAGGTCCTTGGAGAAATTACCGCGACCTGACGTAAACTCGATTATTACATCGAGCTGCTGTGACGCTGCTACCACTTTAGGTACAGCGTCTCTATTTTTCTCCATCGCCCTGGTAAGCGCTGGGCCGTTCATCGCTGTGTCCGGCGTGGTAGGCATACCGCTGCCTTTGCCACCCACACTAGCGCTCCTAGTTGCATCCTTCTCCACCCTTGGTGGAGAACGCTGGATGCCTCCTCTAGCGAACGGGTTTTCCACCGTATCCACACTTGTTGTATTTTTGATTTTGTCTTCCATAAGAATCCCACGAGTTGAGGGGAAAGAAAAGTCCGCCACATCAGAGCCCCTCGTGATGCGGTAAGGGCTGATTACTGTGGAGGGCGCTCTGGTACTCCACAGGCTCCGTTTGAGGCTGAGTATTTATAGAACCCCCCCCCCCCACCATTCATCCCTCGGCACGGGTCGCATGACACCTTGGATTAGGGGTTTATCCATTCATGTTTTTACTTTTAGCCATGGATAATAGCTATTAAAACCATCCTCCTTTGGGGGCTTTGGACCCTCTGCTCAGGTTCTTGGTATTTTCAGGTTCATCGAACATGCTTCTACCGAGATCCGTCATTTGCAGGCGGAGAGTTTACATTCAGCCTTCGCATGAGTGCCCCCTTCTCTGTCCGCATACGACCCTAGTTTCCACCGGTTGCCCGATTTCCACTAAGGAGCGTATCCCGGATGGTACCACGAGGAGGTAGAGATAGGAGTTGCTAAATAAGAGGCTGTGGAACTTCGTGATAGTTCTGGAGCGCATTATTCAACCATTTACCATCCGTGTGTGTGTGTGTGTGTGTGTGTGTGTGTGTGTGTGTGTGTGTGTGTGTGTGTGTGTGTGTGTGTGTGTGTGTGTGTGTGTGTGTGTGTGTGTGTGTGTGTGTGTGTGTGCATGTAACGCTTGACTTTAGTCGTCTGTTTCTCGGAGATGGCTAAACCGATTTATGCGATTACATTTGGTAGGTAATATAGCCTCATAGATCACCATTGAATCGTTTTTTGATTGGATGTTTAATTTGAAAGTTATGAGCAGTCGTGTACAGCATAATAAAATTTACAATTATTTATTACGATTTTAACCAGATAATTAATCAGATTTCAATTATCTTAGTATCAAACGAGAGGCCCTTACGCTACGAACATATCTGCCAAATATTATTAGAATTGGCCTTGCCAGACAAAAGTTATTTGAAAAACATTGATGAAATTATTTAAGCAAACATTACTGATACAAATCAATTAGAAAAACCCGATTTAATCCACCTACTGGTGAAAGGAACCTGTGTTATACGGTTTTACTTGCTATTCGTGTTTTTCGACCAATTTTTAAACCTTTGTTATAGTATAGCAAAGGTAAAAAACAATCTAGTTTGCTCATATTTAAGATTCCATAAAAATTCAAAAATAACTCTTTCGTTTATTAAAACAAAGGTTTCTTTCAATTTGTTGTTAGAACCTAATAAAGTGCAGAAAATACTTAAAAGATGGCTTAACAGGAGCGGCATTTTGCATCGAGTATATTTCTAGCTGCAATAGTTTATGTTTTAATTTTATACACTTGCTGTTGACGGATCCTTACAAAATTGTTATCCAAACAAACAAAAAAGTCTAGAATTGACGACAAAGTTTTCTTAATGCACAATTGATTGAACGACGTAGATATAAGAATTCGCTACCTGTAATCCTTATTTCGTTCTGATGCACTGAAACTGAACATAAAATAGGACTTAGATTGCAATTTGCAATTGCACTTAGACACTAAATTTCACTTTGAATTTTACTGGAAATTGAATGTCAAATGGACGTGGTATTGGATTTGATATTGGATCAAAATTTAAACTTGAAATTGGACATTAAATTCGACTTAAATTTAGAATTCAAATTGAATTCAAAATAAACATGAAATTAGACTTGAAATAGGACTTAAAATTGAACTTGAAATTTTACTTGAAGTTAGGCTGGTATTGCATGTAAAATATGGCTTGAAATCAGATTTGAAATTACACATAAAGCTTGCGTTAAATTTTATAGAAAAGGTATGCCACGTGCCCCAGTGTGTGTCCCGGGCACGCCTGTGACGATATGTAATATTTTTAATAGTGTCCAAAGCCATATTGCTCCTATATAACTCAATGAGTTATTACTATCAGAATCTGTTACAAACTTGAAACTTTTGTTTTCACTTCCTGATCAGTTTATTTCCGATTTGTAACACAATGTGTTATAAATATCAGAGTGTGTTATAAATGTGATGTTATCTTGGTATGCGCTCCTGATCGGGGAAGGCCCTCTACAGACGACCTATTCCGTTAGAGGGTTATGTAATAATTGTTCAGTAAAGTTCTATTTAACGGTGATTGACAGTCAAATTGGCGGTCGTAATAGATGTCTAAGAATAGATTTCACTAGGATTTAGTACACTAAATTATATTTCGATGAAAGTGATCGTTCTCGGGTTTCCTTACTCACAGCAATTATTTTGTCCTAACTGATAAGAATATGAAATATATATTGACTTTTGGCCGACAGCGGTGGATCAGTTGGGTCGAAATCGCCGTAAGAAACGAATGTGTGAATAATTACCAGAATAAAGTGTAGTACAACTGCCAGTTACAATCAGTAGCCGCATTCACCATGTGGTATTTTAGAATTTTGCTCGGCTGCGGTTTGCTCGCGACGATCTGTAAAAGCCAGATGTTAGTGATGGTCTTTCTTTATCTCATAAAAATACGACAACAAATAGTTTTGGGAAACCCAGTGAAATTTATCAGTGAAACAGTGGAATCGTGCTTTTCGTTCGAGATTTATAATTAATTTAATCTAATATTAATACTTAGTGTGAAATATTTGTGACCTGCTAAGCAGGGGTCAACAATGCGAAGCAAATTAAGGATGTTCAACAACAGACGGTGCGTTTTCCGTAAAATCAGATCAAGTTTTGATTTATCAGTGATAACGCGTGTTTAACTGTTGAACGGAATGGCATAACGGTAGTATCCGGTCAAGAATCGGTGTCGGATATTAGGGAGCATTTAGGAAATTCAATGCCACTTTTTAAACAACTTATTGAAAGTGAAAACTAAATATAGGAATCGTATTGTAATGTAAATTGTAATGTAATTAACTTTCAGATTGTCAGTCTTGGGTTCCACATGTATTCGACCAAATAATATCTATAGCATAGCCTTCACCAATTTGTTCACGAATGATCTCCGATTGAGGCTAGATTTGGAAGGCTCCAGCGAAGGGATTACCGTTTTGAATGCAACAAATGAATTAAAACTCTTCAGCAAGTCAGCAGGATTTGCGAGCTTTCAGGTGATTTTTGTTTCTGGTTTCGAATTGGGTCGATACGTAAAAAAAGTAATTACAATCTTGCAGGTCGGGGCTATTCCACAGGGTACATACTTTCTATCAATACGAAGCCTAGATGCTCATTTAATTTTCAATGAAATTATTGATTTGTTTTACAATGGAAAAACTTCATCAATATTCATTCAAACCGATAAACCAATCTATGTACCTGGAGATGTTGTTAGGTTTAGAGTTATTGCAGTGGGTGCCGATACACGGCCGGTGACGAATTACAACACTGTGGATATTGGATTTTATAACACGGAAGGGAAGCTTATTAGGCAATGGAAATATGCTAAATTGCACAAAGGGATCTTTCAGTCGACAGTGCGTCTGCCATCTTTATCGAATTTCGGCAATTGGAAATTATTGGTGACAGCTGGGAATTATGTGTGTTTCAATTAAGAACATAAGAATTGCGTCGAATGTAAAGCCTGTTTATTTTTGCAGAAAGTAGAGAAGCAAATTGAAGTAAGAGAATACATACTGCCAAACTTTTTTGTTAAAGCATATCCTTCTGAAATTCTGCTGATTGAGAAGAAAACGATTAGCGTAACTGTAGAATCAACAGATATATCAGGCAGGCACGTTAACGGGACAGTACGGGTAGACCTATTTTTCCACGAAGAAATGGAAAACCCCGACATGACAATAACAAAGCCTATTTCCGGAACAGCTACTGTAGATTTTGTTCTTAATTATGTTCTAGCAATAGAAGTTGGACAAAATGTATTTCACAGAAATGTCTTCGTCAAGGTGAAAGTAATAGAAGCATTTACAAGTAAATGATGACTACGGAAATCCTAAGTTAGATTAGATAAATTTCTTACATTTTAGATCGCACGGAGAATCTCATGGAAGTAATACCCGTATATAAACATCCATACAGATATTCGTTGGCCAAATCTATGTCGCGATTCAAACCCGGTTTACCGTTTCAAATGGATTTATCGATAACGGATCACAATGGTGAGCCAGCACCAGAGGAGTCTGTAGCAGACATTTTAATATATTATACTGGAGAATCCTTGGCGAGGGAAGATTTAATGCAAGGTATTATTCGCAAGGGTTTAGCTACGTTGGTTTTAAGACCACCAGAAAGTGCCGATAGAATGCACGTTAAGGTAAGCAATCTCATACAATGTGATGCTTGAAACAGTAATATAGTAATTATATAAGCTCAGAATCTCAGCAGAAAACAGATCATTTGATTGGTAACTGTTGGAGGTAGGGTAAAATGGTGCAAAACGCACCCCTTAAGCAAAACATCAAGTATGTTAAAAGTATGCAAATCGCATTATATAAACGGCTGAAACTAGGTTAAAAATGGCGAAAGTGTTTGTTAAATGGCTGAGATATATTGAGTTCATATGTCAACATAATTGGTAATAAGGGGCCATCCATAAAGTACGTCACGCTTATAGGGGGGAGGGGGGGTTGACCTAAACGTGACGATTTGTGACGTAGGGGGGAGGGGGGGTATAAAGTTATGTGACGTCACAAGAAAAAAAAAATTCAAATTTATAAAAAGGCTACTTCATTTTGAGATAAAACTATTGAAGGCTTCTATAAAATTAACGTACTGATGGATTTTTTTAACATATTTTGGTAAACAGGGCTTATTTATTTTTGTACTATGAACTCTCTATTAAAGCTTAACAGAATATGCTGTCCACCACTGAAGAACTCTTTGTGTACCATCCTGCCTAGAAGATTGGAACCGCAAATTGTAGTCGCATAAACTCCTGAGGTGCTACGGGGTGCTACCAGAGACCAATGGCAATGTTTCCTCTTGATATTCTTGCTGAACTCAATCGATGAACCTAAACTCATACCGAAGTTCCACGGCTGGTTTTAAGGTTCTTCTGTACAACCTATACTGCCCCTCTTTCAAAAGCTTCCGGAAGGATAGAGTTTGTGCCACTTGCGGATTAAATTTCGCATCTAAAGTAATGTTGAATGATTGCAAAAAAATACACAAAATGACAAAATCCGTCAGAAAAGTTCTTCCAAGGCGTGTTGCAGCAAGACGTCAGCAGGAAGTCCTGATTCTTTCAACTATAGTTCCATAGATCAGACGAATTTGAGTGGATGGATGTAAACGACATGGATATGCGTGAAACATTCATCGACGACACATCAGCGACTTCGAAAGCGTTTTCGATCGCAGCAATTGGAGATCATCTTCAAAATCCGTGAATCGATGACTTATAAGCTCGAACATTTTCCCTCTTTTATTTGCTGAAATTCATTTTTGTTATTTGATTGAAGTGAATTAAATTGATAGCTTGAAATTAAAAGGCTGGAATGTATATTTAATTTTTTTGTTGTGAAGGGGGGGGGGGTGCCGGGACGTGACGTACTTTCTCAGGGGGGGTCATGAATGTGTGACCAAATGTGACAATGGGGGAGGGGGGGTCGATTTTGGTCAAAATTTGCGTGACGTACTAAATGAATGTCGCCTAAAATGTATTCATTTATTTTTCTCTCTTTTTCTGTTGTGTGATGAATTATCGTAAGTCAAACAATGTACGATTGAGCCGTTCTGAATTATAGTAGTCTGTGGACCATTCACTAAATTTTACGGGAGACGCATTTCTTATTCTTATTCTTATTCTTATTCTTATTCTTATTCTTATTCTTATTCTTATTCTTATTCTTATTCTTATTCTTATTCTTATTCTTATTCTTATTCTTATTCTTATTCTTATTCTTATTCTTATTCTTATTCTTATTCTTATTCTTATTCTTATTCTTATTCTTATTCTTATTCTTATTCTTATTCTTATTCTTATTCTTATTCTTATTCTTATTCTTATTCTTATTCTTATTCTTATTCTTATTCTTATTCTTATTCTTATTCTTATTCTTATTCTTATTCTTATTCTTATTCTTATTCTTATTCTTATTCTTATTCTTATTCTTATTCTTATTCTTATTCTTATTCTTATTCTTATTCTTATTCTTATTCTTATTCTTATTCTTATTCTTATTCTTATTCTTATTCTTATTCTTATTCTTATTCTTATTCTTATTCTTATTCTTATTCTTATTCTTATTCTTATTCTTATTCTTATTCTTATTCTTATTCTTATTCTTATTCTTATTCTTATTCTTATTCTTATTCTTATTCTTATTCTTATTCTTATTCTTATTCTTATTCTTATTCTTATTCTTATTCTTATTCTTATTCTTATTCTTATTCTTATTCTTATTCTTATTCTTATTAATACCATCACAGTCACAATTAAGGATTCCTGGGAATAATTTTAATTATTTCTATTTACCGAAATATTTCAAATTATTTTCTTGTCTGTATTAACATTTGCATAATATAAGTGACATATTGCAAATGTTTAATAGGCCAGGCCAACTGTGAAGTATTGCCGCGAAGACAATTTGCGAAATGAATCTTGTGTGAATAAGCTATTCTAACATAGATGCATTTCAAAATCAACAGGGCCAACCGTTTCTGATTAATTGTAAATCTATACCTATAAAGAAGGATTTCTGTCTGTCTGTCTGTCTGTCTGTCTGTCTGTCCGTATGTTCCTTATAGAATCGAAAACTACTGAACCAATCGGCATGAAAATATGCATGTAGAGGTTTTTTGGGGCCAGGAAAGGTTTTAGTGATGGTTAGAAACCCCTCCCCCCACTAAGAGGGGGGGCTCCCATACAAATGAAACACAAATTTCTGCATAACTCGACAACTAATCAAGCAAATAGAACAAAATTTGGCATGTGGGTATTTCCGGTGACAAGAATTTATTCTATGGTAAATTGAGACCCCTCCCCTCTTTATAAGGGGAATTATAATTCCTCTCCTCTTTAAAAGGGGGGGCTTCCATACAAATTTCCTCATAACTCGAGAACTAATCAAGCAAATGGAACCAAATTTGGCATGTGAAGGTTTTCGAGGGCAAGAATATTTTCTATAGTAAATTAGGACCCCTCCCCACTTTAAGAGGGGGGGCTCCTGTACCAAAGAAACACAATTTTCCTCATAACTCGAGAATTAATTAAGCAAATGGAACCAAATTTGGCATGTGGGTGTTTTTGGAGACAAAATTTTTTTCTATGATGAATTAGGACCCCTCCCCGTTTTAGGAGGGGGGGATCCTATACACATGAAATACAAATTTCCTCATAACTGAAGAACTAATCAAGCAAATGGAACAAAATTTGGCATGTGAAAGTTTTCGAGGGCAAGAATATTTTCTATGGTAAATGAGGACCCCTCCCCACTTTAAGAGGGGGGGCTCCTATACAAACGAAATTCAAATTTCCTCATAACTCGAGAACTAATCAAGCAAATGGAACAAAATTTGGCACGTGGGTGTTTTTGGAGACAGAATTTTTTTCTATGATGAATTGGGACCCCTCCCTACTTTAGGAAGGGGGGCTCCTATACAAATGAAATGCAAATTTCCTCATAACTCGAGAATTAATCAAGCAAATGGAACCAAATTTGGCATGTGAAAGTTTTATAGGGCATGAATATTTTCTATGGTGAATTAGAACCCCTCCCCACTTTAAGAGGGGGGCTCCTATACAAACGAAATACAAATTTCCTCATAACTCGAGAAATAATCAAGAAAATGGAACCAAATTTGACACGTGGGTGTTTTTGGAGACAAAAATTTTTTCTATGATGAACTGGGACCCCTCCTCACTTTAGGAGGGGGGGCTCCTATACAAATGAAATGCAAATTTCCTCATAACTCGAGAATTAATCAAGCAAATGGAACAAAATTTGGCATGTGAAAGTTTTCGAGGGCATGAATATTTTCTATGGTGAATTAGAACCCCTCCCCACTTTAAGAGGGGGGCTCCTATACAAACGAAATACAAATTTCCTCATAACTCGAGAAATAATCAAGAAAATGGAACCAAATTTGACACGTGGGTGTTTTTGGAGACAAAAATTTTTTCTATGATGAACTGGGACCCCTCCTCACTTTAGGAGGGGGGGCTCCTATACAAATGAAATGCAAATTTCCTCATAACTCGAGAATTAATCAAGCAAATGGAACAAAATTTGGCATGTGAAAGTTTTCGAGGGCACGAATATTTTCTATGGTGAATTAGGAACCCTCCCAACTTTAAGAGGGGGGGCTCCTATACAAACGAAATACAAATTTCCTCATAACTCGATAACTAATCAAGCAAATGGAACCAAATTTGGCACGTGGGTGTTTTTGGAGACAAATTTTTTTTCTATGATGAATTTGCGACCCCTACCCACTTTAGGAGGGGGGGGGGGCTCCTATAGAAATGAAATTCAAATTTCCTCATAACTCGAGAACTAATCAAGCAAATAGAACCAAATTTGGCATGTGGAGGTTTCTGGAGACAAAAATATTTTCTATGGTGAATTAGGACCCCTCCCAACTTTAAGAGGGGGTGCTTCTACACAAATGAAATACAAATTTCCTCATAATTCGAGAACTAATCAAGCAAATGGAACCATATTTTGCATGTGGGTGTTTTTGGAGGCAACCATTTTTGACGTAGGACTACGTCTTACGGCAAGTTTTGAGATAGGGTGTCATTCCAAAAAATCGAAAAATGCGAGCGTCACGAAAAATGAAAGGTTTTGAACGCTAATAGCTCAGCGGTTTTCCGATCGATTTTCAATATTCTTACACCAATCGATCGGTAAATCTTCTAAGAATTGACCCAAATGAAGAAAAGTATGGATTCTTGATGTTGAACTATTGAAAAATTGAAAATAATGAACCTATGTTTTACCAGAATTCACGTTTCGTGATTGGTTGGAAGATTCTTTGCGATGATTTAAACCTATACCAATTTGATATCTGTGCTTGGGAAGTACGCCAAAACAAGTGACAAAGTTTTCTCATTTCAACAAGATTTCTTAACACCGCGGTTAAGCCTAGACCATGTTGATGTCCTTGCTTGGGAAGTACGCCACAAAAAGTGACAAAGCCTCATCGTGCCAACAGATTTCTTACGAACGCGATTAAACCTAGTCCAATTTGATGTCTGTGTTAGGGAAGTGTGCCAGAAAAAATGACACAAGTTCGCTGCCCCAAAAGATCGCAAATTCTTTACTGCGAGACGGTTAAACCTCGGCGAATTTGATATCTGTGTTGGAAAAATGTGCTACAGCTGTAGTGTTCGGTTATAATACGACTCTGCATGAATACGCATGCTCGCCGATGCCGTTTCATTAGAAGTGTAGTAAAAAGATGCTGTTGATAAAATAGGATTGAATTGGTAAAATCCCTTCAACGTGGGGAACCATGGGTAATAAAAACAATCTTTAATTTCAGTAAAGTAGCAGGAAAGCAATAGTTTGTGTTCTTGATTTTGTTAAATTGTTTTCAAATGCACAATATTTTGAGAATAGAACGTATGCAATGTTACTACTTTGATAAATGTTACATACAACGCATGTCGCATGTATATATGTTGCATATAGCATGTATACATGAAGAATCGAATGATTACAAGCATGAATACATGCTACTATCACTACAAAGAGACTTACGTAGTCCTGCGTCACCTATATATGTGGTCGTGTCTTGTACACAACCCCTCTGATTTTTTCTATGATGAATTAGGACCCCTTACCTTTTTAAGAGGGGGGGCTCTCATACAAACGAAATACAAATTTCCTCATAACTCTAGAACTAATCAAGTAAATGGAACCAAATTTATCATGTGAGTGTTTTTGTAGGCAAGAATATTTTCTATGGTATATTTTCTATTGATTTCCTCACTTTAAGAGGGGGGGGGGCTCCTATACAAATGAAAAACAAATTTCCTCATAACTCGAGAACTAATCAAGCAAATGGAACCAAATTTGACATGTAAGTGGTTTTGGACGCAAAATTTTTTTCTATGGTGAATTGAGACCTCTCTTCTTTAGAAAGCGAGTTATGGCCCATCTCCCCTTTAAGAGGGTGGGCTTCCATACAAATGAAATGCAAATTTCCTCTTATCTCGAGAACCAATCAATCAAATGGAACCAAATTTGGCATGTAGGAGTTTTAGATGGCAGAAATTTTTTCTATGGTGAATTACAACCCCTTCCCCTTTTAAGAGGGGAGCTCCCATACAAATGAAATTCAAATTTCCTTATAACTTGAGAACTAATCAAGCAAATGGAACCAAATTTGGCATGCGGGAGATTTTGGAGTCTTGAATTTATTTTACGATAGTTAGAGACCTCTCACCCCTGTGTACTCTCATATAAATAAAACAGAAATTTTTGCGAAACTCAAAAACTAATCGAACTCGAGAAATTCGAGACTCTTCCATAAAACATTAGTCAATACAAGACCACAAAAACTATCTATAGTAACACTAGATCATTCAGGACGAGACGGTCGCGAGTGTTGCCGGTGACCCGCCGTCGGAAGCGCCGCCCACTCGCGGCTTGCAAAACTCGAGATTGTGACAAAGATCATCCGAGATTCATGATTTATGTACAACACAGGTTAATTTGTGGCAATACGAAGTTTGTCGGGTCAGCTAGTCTACTATATAAAAATGGATTTCTGTCTGTCGGGATTAGGGCTGTCTAACCGGTAGTACCGGTAGTACCGAAACCGGTAATACCGGCCAATTTTTGGATACCGAAATACCGGTTTTGGAAAGGCAAAAAACCGGTATTTCCGGTATTTTCTAATCTGCTTGTTTTTTACAACTCCTTATTCGAATAAGAGCTAAATTTGATAAAAAATTATAAAACTCTTAGAAAAACAACTTGGTGTTAATGCCAACGAGATTCTTCGACTACTAACAATGAAGAGAGTGAAATGTGGGTCAAATAATTCAAATAGCTCTTGAACCCGTTTAAGGCACAGTAGAGTAACTTTGCTGTAAAAATTTTTCATTACATGAGCCAGACGTCGTGTTTCAATTTATTTTTGAACAACTTGATATTCAAAAGCCACCAAATTATTCAACGCTCTCAAATGACGAATTTAGGAAACAAGATCAGGGCCAAGAAACGTCACTTACAATAGTAAATTGTTTTTCAACAATGAAGTAATTAAGCTTCAGTTTCAACAGAAGCAGCGCCGCTTCGTTTCAAAACTGGTTTCAATCAGCGTCATTGAAACGATTTTCACTTCATCATGACGACCGGTTTTAAAGTTTCATTTGTATTTCTCTATCAAATATTCAGAAAAATGTCAGTCTAGACTTTGAATGCAATTGAATTGATTTTGAGTAACATTTCCTACAATTTAACGCATATTATGATTAATCTACTCAACATAGAAAAATCGTGCCTGACTGTCAATCGCCGTCATTTGGCATAGTTAGTAGCTTCAGCTGAAGCTTGCTTGAAACGTTGTGCTCAATAAATGATACAAGTCGCTTCATGTATGAAGCGAAGGTAAGGGAAAGTTAGCTTCATTTATTTGTTTCGACGATGCCGGGCTCTGATCAGAATACGGGAATCTTTGAGCTCTGAGCATTCTTGCCATCAAAGGATCTGCCCGGAAAGAAGTTGGAATATTTTTCAAGTCTTTCGAGTGATACATTGATTAACCCTTTATAAGGCCGTGACAATTATATTGCCACCAACGAAAAATATTTGTTTTGCGTCTATAAAGACATCAATATAATTATTGAAGCAAAATAAAAATTTTTTGTTGGTGGCAATATAGTTGGCACTGCCTTATAAAGGGTTAAAAAAGGAGATGAAATCTGCATCCCACTATCTTCGAATAGTGGGATTGATAACAGAGAAGAGAAAATATTTGTGAACGATGATGAAGAGGATGACGTTATGCAGAAGTTTAGGTTTGGGGATGGAGAAAAAATTGTTGAGAGGTTGTACGAGACCGGGGCATTAATTATGCTGGAAGCTACAATACAAGATATTTTGTAAATAATTAAAGGCGGGTTTCCCTACTACAAATTTCAAGAAATGAAAGGAAAATTCCTGATGCGCTTAGAACCATTTGCCAGACATCGATGAAATCGGAAGTTTTTTCAATTGTTGGAAGTGTTGGCAATAAAATTCGTTTTAGTAAGGGAATTAAATCGCTAAGAGTATAATATCTGCTTAAATTCTACTTTTCTAAGCAACAATACTGAAACTAAAGTTTCAAAATAAAAAGATTTACTGAAAAACATCGAAATTTCTTTTGATTTCGAATAATCTGCCAATACCGGTATTTTACCGGTATTACCGGTATTTTCTACACCAATACCGAAATACCGGTTTTCACCGAAAGCGCCCAAAACCGACAGCCCTAGTCGGGATGTTCTTTATAGAATCAAAAACTACTGAACCAATCGGCGTGAAAATTTGCATGTAGAGGGCCAGGAAAGGTTTTAGTGATGGCTAGAAACCCCTCCCCCACTAGGAGGGGGGGCTCCCATACAAATGAAAAACAAATTTCCTCATAACTCGAGAAATAATCAAGCAAATGGAACCAAATTTAGCATGCGGGTGTTTTTGGAGACAAAATTTTTTTCTATGATGAATTAGGACCCCTCCTCACTTTAGGAGGGGGGGCTCCTATACAAATGAAATACAAATTTCCTCATAACTCGAGAACTAATCAAGCAAATAGAACAAAATTTGGTATGTGGGTGTTTTTAAAGACACAAATTTTTTCTATGATAAACTGGGACCCCTCCCCACTTTAGGAGGAGGGGCTCCTAAACAAATGCAATACAAATTTTCTCATAACTCGAGAACTAATCAAGCAAATGGAACAAAATTTGGCATGTGAAAGTTTTCGAGGGCAAGAATATTTTCTATGGTGAATTTATTTATTTATTTAGTCGTCAAATCATAGTAGACCTTTACATTAGTTATTACATTATATTAGTTCTATTACTACAATACAGTCTACAAAGAAAACTGAACAGTGCAACTTTTAAGTTACATAATATTGCTTACATTTTTTGCATCTAACGCGTAGAATTAAAGTATTGTTTTAATTTTAATTTAGACATAGTAAAGTCAATATTTTCGCAATGTTGGTTATAGGCGATCATCATCTGATTTAAAGGCCCGAATTTGGCATAGTTTGTGCGACAGTGACTTATGCTAAATATATTTCGGTTCCGCAATTGACGGTTCGGTACATAAAAGCTGAGTTTAGATAAAATTTCCACAGAATCTATACGGTGTGAAATAATATCGTTTACAAATGACACTTTGGCGAACTCACGTCGCTGTTTTAGTGTCTGTATATTTATAAGCAAGCAGCGGGCTTCATAAGAGGGAAGAGGAAAGCTTGTCCAATTTAGTTTACGCAAAGCAAACAGCACGAATTGTTTTTGTACTGATTCTATTCGTTCCTGGTGTATTAATGAAAATGGTGACCAGACTATGCTACAGTATTCTAATATTGACCTCACATACTTACTTACTTAGGTGGCTTGCCGTCCTAAGACAAAGCCTGTTGAACAAAATTTCTCCATGTAACTCGGTTGAGGGCTACCGCTCTCCAATTCCTCGGACACCGAGTACTCTCTGCCAGATCTCGCTCCACATGGTCTAACCATCTTGCTCGCTGCGCTCCTGGTCGTCTTGTTCCTACCGGATTTGAGGCGAACACCATCTTTGCAGGGTAGTTGTCCGGCATTCTTGCAACATGCCCTGCCCATCGCATCCGTCCAGCTTTAGCCACCTTCTGGATACTGGGTTCGCCATAGAGCTGTGCGAGTTCATGGTTCATCCTCCGCCTCCATACTCCGTTCTCCTGTACGCCGCCGAAGATCGTTCTTAGCACTCGTCGTTCGAAAACTCCGAGCACTCGCAGGTCCTCCTCGAGCATTGTCCATGTTTCATGCCCGTAGAGAACAACCGGTCTAATAAGCGTCTTGTACAGGGTGCACTTTGTACGGGGACTTAGCCTGCTCGACCGCAATTGCTTGTGGAGCCCATAGTAAGCACGACTTCCGCTGATAATACGCCTCCGAATCTCACGGCTGGTATCATTGTCCGCCGTTACCAGTGAGCCAAGGTAGACAAATTCATCGACTACCTCAAACTCATCGCCGTCGATCAATATACTACTGCCCAAGCGGTGTCGTTCGGCCTCGGTTCCGCTGGCCAGCATGTACTTTGTTTTAGACGTATTTACCTTTAACCCAATCTTTTCTGCTTCGCGCTTTAGCCTGGTGTACTGTTCAGCCACCGCCACAGATGTTCTGCCGATAATATCCATGTCATCGGCAAAGCAGACGAATTGACTAGATTTGTTGAATATCGTGCCCCGCGTGTTGATACCCGCTCGGTTCATAACACCTTGTAGCGCTATGTTGAACAGCAGGCATGAAAGACCATCACCTTGACGAAGCCCTCTGTGTGATTCGAATGAACTTGACAATCCACCCGAAATCCGAACACAGCACTGCGTACCATCCATCGTAGATTTAATCAGTTTGATGAGCTTCCTGGGGAAGCTGTTCTCGTCCATGATTTTCCATAGCTCTTTCCGGTCGATGGTATTATATGCGGCTTTGAAGTCAACGAATAAATGATGCGTGGGAACTCTGTATTCACGGCCCTTTTGGAGAATTTGCCGCAGTGTAAATATTTGATCCGTTGTAGACCGACCTTCGACGAAGCCGGCTTGATAAGTTCCCACAAATCTATTCGCAATTGGTGATAGACGGCGGAAAATGATTTGGGACAGCACTTTGTAAGCGGCATTGAGAACGGTGATCGCTCGATAGTTCTCACAGTCCAACTTGTCGCCCTTTTTATAGATCGGGCAGATAACCCCATCTTTCCACTCCTCCGGTAGCTGTTCCGTATCCCAAATTCTAACAATTAGTCGGTGAAGACAAACGGCCAGCTTTTCTGGCCCCATTTTAATAAGCTCCGCTCCGATGCCATCTTTTCCAGCTGACTTGTTGTTCTTTAGCTGCATGATGGCCTCCGTGACTTCGCCTATCGTTGGGGCTGGCACCTCTTCCCCGTTTGCTGCACCCTCGAAATCGCTTTCCCCGCCGCCATGGTTTTCCGCCTGGGCGCCATTCAGGTGTTCGTCGAAGTGCTGCTTCCACCTATCGGTCACCTCACGATCGTCCGTCAGAATACTGCCAGTCTTATCCCGACACATTTCGGCTCGCGGCACAAAGCCTTTGCGGGATCCGTTCAGTTTCTGGTAGAACTTCCGCGTTTTCTGAGAACGATGCAGCCGCTCCAACTCTGCATATTCCTGCTCTTCCAGGTTGCGCTTTTTCTCCCGAAAGATTTGGTTTCGCTGCATCTTCTTCTGTTTGTGTCTTTCCACGTTCTGACGTGTGGCACTGCGCATCTTGGCCGCCCGCGCAGCGTTCTCCTCATCCATCACCCTTCTACATTCATCGTCAAACCAATCGTTCCGCTGATTCCGGGCCACATGCCCGATGGAGCTCTCCGCTACACTGCTGATGGCTGTTTTGATAGTGTTCCAACAGTCCTCGAGAGGGGCTTCGTCCAGCTCGTCCTCTTCCGGCTCGTCCAGCTCGTCCTCTTCCGGCAGTGCAGCTTCGAGTGAATGCGCGTAGTTTGCGGCGACGTCTGGCTGCTTCAGCCGCGCGAGATCTAACCGAGGCTGGCGTCGGTACCGAATGTTGTTCACAACGGAGAGTCTTGGGCGCATCTTAACCATCACTAGGTAGTGGTCCGAGTCAACGTTAGCGCTTTTTTTTTTTTTTTTTTTTTTTTTTTTTTTAACGAGTAGGGAAATCTGCTATCAGACACCTGAAAAGACAGCTCAGGGAGTGGGGTTTGGTATCCCGTGAAGATCGTGGAGATCCAGACCCACTAAAACCCTACTCGAGTCTCCAGCCTCAATCCCCCCTGGAACCACCTTATCGGTATTACTTCAGGGAGGGGCTATTGTGCTTAACGCACGCTCTTAGATAACTACTGGACTATGGTAGTTAGGCTGTTTATTCGCCGTTGATCGGCTTTCCAACGATTTTGTAGCTCAAGTACGATCTGGGTAGCAGCCGCATTGACCGCACCCCAGACGTCCGAGCTAGAACACATCCTTTGGACTAAGTTATCCGGAGTAGTGTCCTGTCCGCTAACTGCCATCATGTTGCTTCTCACGCCCTCGAAACGAGGGCATATGAAGAAAGCATGTTCTGCAGTTTCCTCAACGTCCGCGCATTCAGGACACTCGGGGGACTCCGCATGCCCAAATTTGTGCAGATACTGTCTAAAACAACCATGCCCTGACAGAATCTGTGTCAGGTGGAAGTTGACTTCGCCATGACGCCTGTTGACCCATCCGGATAGTTCCGGGATAAGTCTATGTGTCCACCGGCCTTTTGTGGAATCAGACCATGCCCGCTGCCATGTGATCATCGAGGCCGATCTTGTGGTACTCCGTATGCCTCTAGTTCCACGTTGGTTGAAGCACTCTACGTCCTCGCTGATGATGATACCAATAGGCATCATACCCGCTAAGACGCAGATTGCGTCATGTGAAACTGTGCGGTACGCACTCGCCACTCTTAAGCACATGAGACGATAGGTGCTTTCCAGCTTGGCTAGATAGCTTTTGGTACCTAACGCCGATGACCACACCGGCCCGCCATACCTGAGTATGGACTGGACCACGTTGGCTAAAAGCCTTCGCTTGCTGCCATATACCGCAGAGCTATTAGACATCATACGAGACAATGCCGAAATAGCTGTGGAAGCCTTCTTGCAGGCATAGTCGACGTGGCTCCCGAACTTGAGCTTGTCGTCGACCATGACTCCAAGGAGTTTTAAGAACCGCGTTGACGAAATAGTGCAGTCCCCGACACTGATATTTGCTTGCTGCACCGACTTGCGGTTGTTAACCACGATAACCTCCGTTTTATGATGCGCTAGGTCCAGTTTCCTGGATCGCATCCAATCTTCAACAATGCTTATAGAGTGAGCAGCCGTCAACTCAACCTCTCTGATAGATTCACCGTAGACTTCCAAGGTGATATCGTCCGCAAAGCCGACAATCGCCACCCCTACCGGAAACTTTAGCTTCAACACCTCGTCATACATGACGTTCCACAACACCGGGCCCAGTATGGAACCTTGCGGAACCCCTGAGGTGATTGGAACGCATTTCTGACCATCCTCCGTGTTGTAGCATAGCACACGATTCTGGAAATAATTTTCCAGAATTCTGTACAGCGACACCGGCACTTGGACGTTCCGAAGCGAGCTGGCTATGGAGTCCCAGCTAGCGCTATTAAACGCATTTCTCACGTCGAGCGTGACAACTGCGCAATAACGAATACCTGTCCTCTTGGGCTGGATTGCCACCTCGGCTGTCTTAGTGACAGACAAGATGGCATCCACCGTAGATTTGCCTTTTCGGAAGCCGAATTGGTTCCTTGACAGACCGTTTGTACCCTCCGTGTACTGTACGAGTCTGTTAAGGATAACCCTCTCCAGCACCTTGCCGGCAGTATCGAGTAGACAGATCGGCCTATATGACGAGGGGACACCCGGAGGTTTTCCCGGCTTCGGCAATAGGACCAGGTTCTGTCGCTTCCATCTGTCCGGGAAGTGGCCAGCTTCCAGGCATCTATTCATTACTGCCCCGAATAATTCGGGAGCCTCCAAAATAGCCGCTTTAATGGCCATATTCGGGATACCGTCTGGCCCCGGTGCCTTGCTCACCTTTAGGGATTTAGCGATATCAATGAGTTCCTCGTTCGTAACCGTCACTTCCTCCCCGACCTCCAAACCGCCGTCGCCCACGTTACTTTGGATGTTCGGCTGGGAGGCCGACCATCCTACGCTATGGTCTGAGATACTGGAACGTCGGCCGTGGGACGACTCAGCGGTCTGAGGCCAGGGCCTTGGCTCGTGGCGCGGAAAGAGGCCCTCGATGATCCGCTCCAGCATCTCTGGCGATTGCTCAGCGGGCGCCATCACACCCTTGGTCTTTGCCATTACGACTCTGTAGGCATCACCCCACGGGTTCGCATTGGCACTAGCACATAACCTTTCAAAGCAGTCTCGTTTACTAGCTTTTATCCCGCTCTTAAGCGCTGCGCGTGCAGCAACGAGTGCTACTCGACATTCAGCCCTGCTTTCATCCGAACGAGCTCTTTGCATAATTCTCCTCGCACGAAAGCACGCTCCGCGGAGTTCCGCAATTTCATCTGTCCACCAGTAAGCCGGTGACCTGCCATACCTAGGACGACCTTTCCTAGGCATGGTAGCGTCACATGCTCGCGACAGTACCTCAACCAAATGATCAGCGTTCGGATCGGGCATACCGCGATCACCGCACTCTCTCCGGATCGCTTCCACAAATACTTCGGGATCGAAGTATGATGTCTTCCATCCACGGGTGGTTGGAGTGTTGGCCCTACTCGCCGCCTGCCGCCTCGTTATCTGACCGACACCATAGCGGACCGCCTGGTGGTCACTGTGAGTGTAGCCATTATCTACCCGCCAGTCTCCTATCAGACCAGGACTGCCGAAAGTCACGTCGATGATAGACTCCGCACCGTTCCTACTGAAGGTATTTGTGTTGCCGACGTTGGCCAGATCTACGTTAAGCTTTGCCAGAGCTTCAAGCAGAATCCGACCCCTATGGTTCGTGCGACGACTTCCCCACTCTACCGCCCAAGCGTTAAAGTCGCCCGCCACAACCACCGGCCTTAAACCAGACAGCACAACTGATACTCGGTCTACCATCCGCGTAAACTGCTCGATAGACCAACTCGGCGGAGCATAACAACTGCAGTAGAACACTCCACCCACTTTGGCAACCGCAAACCCCTCGTCTGCAGTTGACACAACCTCCTGAACCGGGAACCTGCTTGTTGTCCATATAGCCGCCGTCGCAGACCTATCCGAGACCCAGTTGCCGTTTCCGGCAGGGACGCGATATGGATCCGAGACTATGGCAATGTCCATTGCTGACTCAGAAACTGCTTGGTGTAACAGCTGCTGAGCTGTGCTGCAGTGGTTCAGGTTGAGTTGTGTCACTTGCACTATGAACGTGGCTTAGTCGCCGGCGCACCGGCCGGGCACCTTGGACCTCCCGTTACGTGCTTTGCGTCCCGTTTACCGGTGCAGATCAGGCACTTAGGAGGCTCCGCGCAGTCCTTTGCTTTATGGCCAGCACTGCCACATCTCCTGCACAACTGGCTCCTATCTGGCCCCTTGCAGTTCCAGGCTTTATGTCCGTGCTCGAAACACCGGAAGCAAGCTTCCGACTGCTTGGACACGCTCAGTGGGCAACGTTAGCGCTTCGATAGGATCTGACGTCGATAATGTCTGAGAGGTGCCGACTGTCGATCAAAACGTGGTCGATCTGTGATTCTGTCTGATTTGGTGACCTCCAGGTGTACTTATGGTGGATTCTGTGCTGGAAAAAGGTACTACGTACGGCCATATTCTTGGAGGCGGCAAAGTCGATAAGTCTTAGGCCCATTTCATTGGTTCGCTGGTGTGCACTGAACCTTCCAATCACCGGTTTGAATTCCTCCTCCTGGCCGACCTGAGCATTGAAATCCCCGATGACGATCTTGATATCATGTTTTGGGCAGCGGTCGTATTCACTCTCCAACTGCGCGTAGAATTCATCCTTGTCGTCATCGGTCCTTCTGAGGTGAGGGCTGTGCACGTTGATGATGCTTATGTTGAAGAATCGGCCCTTGATTCTTAACCTGCACATTCGAGGATTGATTGGCCACCACCCAATCACCCGTTTCCGCATCTCGCCCATCACTATGAAAGCTGTACCCAGCTCGTGTGTGTTGCCGCAGCTCTGGTAGATGGTATGTCCATCTCTGAACGTACGTACCGTTGAGCTCTTCCAGCACACCTCCTGCAGCGCTACGACGTCGAACTTGCGGCTCTTCAATACGTCGGAGAGCACTCGAGTGCTCCCTTGGAAGTTGAGAGATCGGCAGTTCCACGTCCCGAGTTTCCAATCCATAGTCCTTTTTCGTCGCGTGGGTCTATTCCGATTGTTCCAGTAAGAATATATTTGTTCTTCGTTCCATGCTTTAGTATTTTTCGTGGTGACGGCTTGCAAAGCCTGCTACACCAACCCCCTGTTTCGCCGGAGGGCCAACGAAGCTCGAAAGAGCCCTCCTTTCCTGTCAGCATACGACCTTGGCTTCCACCGGGGTTGGTTACCCGATCTCCACCAAAGTTGCTCGTATCCCGGCTGGTACCACGAGGCGGTAGGAATAGGAGTTGCTGAATAAGAGGCTATGAACCACTGTAGGGTCTATTTTATGCCTACACGTGCACAAGGCACCGACGGTACGCATTATTCAGCCGTTTACCAGCCTCCCATATGCAAGATATAGTGTTTTTATTGTGTATGGGTCCCGGAAGTCGTAGCTAAATCTTTTTATAAATCCTAGCATACTATTAGCTCTGTTGATAATTGTGTTATAATGTTCAATAAATGCTAGTTTTGAGTCTAATGTAACTCCTAAATCTCTGATTTTTTCACACTTTTCAACCAAATTATTTCCTAGAGAAATTGTAATGTTTGGCATGTTTCTTTTTCTACTAAAGGCTATTAATCTACATTTATGAGTGTTAAGTTGAAGAAGACTTTTGTTACACCAAATATAGAAAACCTGTATTTCGAGCTGGAATACTCTGACGTCCTCCTCGTTTGTTATTTCTAAAAAGAGCTTCATATCATCGGCATATATTAATACCCTAACATTTCTCAGCAAGAAAGAGATATCGTTCACAAATAAAATAAACAAAAGAGGGCCTAAATGTGAACCTTGGGGAACTCCAGAGGTTACTTCTAGAGGGTTCGACTTTTTCCCTTCAAATTTGACTATTTGCTGACGATTAGTCAGATAGGATTCGATCCATTTAAGCAGATCTGATTGGACTCCTATTTTTTGTAATTTAAATAATAGCATGGGTATATCAACGCGATCAAATGCTTTGCTGAAATCAGTATATAGTGCTTCTACATAGCTCCCTTTGTCCATTGCATTCAGCGAATAACTAACGAATTCAATTAGATTTGTATTAGTTGAGCGGCCCTTAAAAAACCCATGTTGCATATTAGATATTCTATTTTTGACTTGATTGAACAACGATTCATTAATGATTGCTTCAAAAAGTTTGGGAATACAAGAAATAATAGCAATACCTCGATAGTTACTTATATCAGATTTTTTACCGCTTTTAAAAATTGGAATGAGGTATGAGGCTTTCCATGCCTTAGGGAAATTGCCGGATTCTAGTGACATGTTAAAAAGCCAATACAATGGAGCTGTAAGTTCTAATGCTAACTTTTTCAAAAACACGGGAGGAATACCGTCGGGTCTGCAGCCCTTGGAGGCATCCAACTTAGTTAAACCTACTAAAATAACATGTGCTTCGATTTTTTTGATAGTGATATCAGTAGTAAATTCTGGGAGGAAGTCGAAATAACTGTAATCCCGATCTGTTTCCGAAAAAGCAGTATAAGTTCCTTGAAAAAAAGTTGAAAATAGATTGCAAATTTCATCTGGGTTATCAGCAACCGTTTCGTTGAGATACATTTCTGTCGGATAATTGTTCGATTTCAATTTAGTTTTTACATAATTAAAGAAATTTTTTGGATGACGTTTTAATTCACTTTCGGTTTTGGAATTATATTGCTCGAATGCTGTATCAATGGCTACATTTAGTTGGTTACAAATATCTAAGTAAAGGGCCAGATTTGCGTTACTGCCATTATTCTTGTACCTTTTATGGGCTTTTTGTTTGCGATTTTTCAAGTTTTTTATTTGTTGGTTAAACCAAATAGGATATTTTGAATAGTCATGTCGCCTTACTTTCTTTAGGGGGACATGCTCATTTATAATTTCAATTAATAATTTGTAAAAGATTTCTACAGAGGTTTCGATACCTTCATCACAATTGAGAAGGGTTTGCCAATCTAATGTGCTAAGACAACATTTAATGATATCATAATTTGCCAAATGAAACTGGTGGACATCTTCATATTCCCAATCAAGGGGTCTCTTATTTTCATGTACAAATATAGAAAATTCAATGGCTGTATGGAATGCTTCGTTTTTCCATAGTGGAGTCAATGAAGCGGTTACACAAAAGTCTTCATGCATGTTTGTTAACAATAAATCTAAAAAGCAATTTTGCTGATTCTTCACATGATTGATTTGATTAAGTCCCAAACTAGAAGTTTTGTCAAAAATAAACTGTAGCGTTTCATTTTCGCCTACAATTGGAAGTAAGATGTCCTCATTTTCAGTGTCTGGAATAAAACCGGCATTGCGTTGATTGAAATCACCGTATATATGAATTTTCACTTCCGGGGGAAATTTGGAAAAAATTTGTTCAGCAACCTTGAAAAAATTTTCATAAGCAGATTTACTTGCGTTATTTGGAGGGAAGTATACTGAGCAAAAAACGTGTGTTTCGCCCGCTACCAGTACTTTTACCCATATATACTCAAATTCTTTGAATTCGTGGTAATAATAATGTCGGAATCAAGTTTAGTTGAGACAGCAATTAAAACACCACCACCGGACTTCTTTTCAGAAACCTGAAAGTTTCGGTCATCTCTGTAAATATTATAAGCATTCCCAAAAACTTCTCCACTTCTAACACTTTCATCCCAACTAGTTTCATTCGCCAAAATTATTGGAAAGGAACAACTTAAAATTTTATTACAAATATGTCTAATCTTAGACGAACCCCTCATGCGGTTGAGGTTTTGACAGTACACTACAATTTCTGTTTCTGATTTTGATTGTACTACTGCATGGGTGTAGCGACGGGGGGGGGTTTTGGGGGTTCAACCCCCCCCCCCCCCCCAGGACAAAATTTATTATACACTTTCAAGCTTGAAATTTCACAGCCAGCTGTTGTTTAAAGCACAGGAAAATGTACGGGGCTGATTGTACGATCCCCGTCGGCGTCGTGAACTTAGAGCCGGGGTGGTTTGTGCTGTTTTAAGCCCCATTTAATGCGATCTTGGGTTACTCGTCGCCCATTTTCCAGGTATCTCTAAAGTCGCAGTTTTTTACTTAAAAAATAAAAAATGTCGCTTAGACCTGGACGAGCCATCTCGCACGTTGAGTCGCTCTGTGCCAGTGTCGTTGGGGTTGTTGTATAGAACCGCTTTCCTTACGACGTGACTGGTTCACTGTAGTTTACTGACTTTCGCCAAATGTACGTTGGTAATCTTCCCGAGCAGTGTATGTTGCCCTTGATTCATGCACCTCCGCTACTCTTCGCTTTCAGCTTGTACTTCGTCAAATGTCGTCCGTAAAGGCGCGTAAGTCCTCCGTGAGCATGGTCTATCGGTCTAATAGGGGGTTTGTACATTGTCAGGTTCCTAAGATGGCTTTGCGCAGCGTTTGGCGAAGCTCAAAGTAGGCCCGTTGTCCAGCTTGACTATGCCGCTGGATCTCCTTATTTGTGTTGTTATCCGCGGCTACCAGCGATCCCACATACACGAGCTCATCTACGACTTCTGGTTCGTCGCCGTCAACGATTATTGTTAGCGAAAAAAGCACGTTCGTCTCATTTGGTCCGCGTTAAATCAGACCAGACTAAATCGCAAAATTTAAAAGAATGAGTTAATGACAGCAAACGTTCAAGAATTTTCTAAGCTACATTTCACTCTAATAAAACTACATAAATGTTGCAAACAGTCAGTGTTATGTGATGATTTCGAACAATTGATAGCTACAAACCATACAGAGCAGCAAACTTTGAACGCATTTTTCTCGAAATAAGATTTTTGTCACTTGGCTCGGTCTGACTTAACAGCGACCATTTGAGCTATTATCATTAATGTATTTGGTCTTCGACGCGTTGATTTAAAGTCCAATCCTGCTAGGCTCCGCCTTCAGTCTAGCACAGATGGTCGGTGCTAAGTCAGACCGAACCAAGTGACAAAAATCTGATTTCGTGAAAAACGAAGTCAAAGTTTGCTGCTGCTGTGTAGTATAAAGCTATCGATCGTTCGAAATCATTTCATATCTCTGGCTGTTTGCAACGTTTGTTTGATCTTATTAGAGTAAAATGTAGCTTACGAAATTCTTAATCGTTGGCTGTCATTAACTTATTATTTTAAATTTTGCGACTTGGTCCGGTCTGATTTAACACCGACCAGATGGCCTTCGTCGTGGCAAAGTTTCTGTCACCTGCTTAGCCACCTGGCAAAGTCATCTGCTTAGCCAAGAAGTTTGCTACATTTACTGAGGATCAAACCTCTCTTTTCGAAATCTGATCGTCGGATCACCTTACGAGCGATGTTGAGAATCATACAGCATAAGTTGTTCTTCAGCACTCTCGCTGCGTCTTGAAGAGACTTCTTCAGTTCTATGGATTTTAACAGCCTCTTCCAGCCGAGATTCGAACATACAACATACCTCAATGCCGGCTGGGAAGCCATAACTTTAACTCTGTTATTTCAATTTGATTTTTTGTGATGAGCAAAGCAAAGCTGTGGGATTAAACGTCCTTTCGAAGACTTGATCCTTCTTCATCGATAGACTTCGCAGTCGGCTACTACAGTACAGGACAGTTACCGGGCTAGTACAAAAATCCTACTGACTCTATCTAGCAGCACCGCCTAGCCGAGATTCGAACATGCGACGACTGGTTTGTTAGACCAGCATCGTACCTCGAAACCAACTAAGCGGCATTTGTCTGATGAAGAATACTCAATTTCAACCAAAATAGTTTTTAACTGAAAATAATACTCCATTTCCTGAATAAGCTGCTTACGGTTAGGCTATGTCAGATTTGTTTTGGTAAACCCCCCCCCTCCAAGGAACTTTTCTGGCAACGCCCATGTACTACTGAATTCACGCCAGATGGTGTTACATCTTCCATGAATTAGGACCCCTCTCCACTTTAAGAGGGGGGTCTACTATACAAATGAATTACAAATTTTCTCATAACTCGAGAACTAATCATGCAAATGGAACCAAATTTGGTATGTGGGAGATTTTGGAGTCTTGAATTTATTTTATGATAGTAAGAGACCTCTTACCCCTGTTGTAGGGGGATATGGACTCTCGTACAAATAAAACAGAAATTTTTGCGAAACTCAAAAACTAATTGAGCTCGAGAAATTCGAGACTCTTCCATAAAACATTAATCAATTACAAGACCACAAAAACTATCTATAGTAATACTAGATCATTCAGGGCGAGACGGCCGCGAGTGTTGCCGGAGCGCCGCCCACTGGGGGGAGACAACTCCCCACAGAAATCACTACTGTCTAGGTTTATTTGTTTTTCTAGGTCTACCTGGGGTTCCTGGAAAGAGCAACAGCGAGTAAGGAGAGGATCGCCAAAAAAGTTTTCCGTGAAATGGTACATTCCGCTTAAGGTGAAACGGTACGGAAGCCAACAAGGCCGAAACGATAGCACCCATATGCTCATATAGACGCCATTTTTTCGGCCATGTTGGGATTCAGTACCGTATCACCTTAAGGGTTTTCGCAAAATGATATTCGGCGAAATGTTGTACAATCATGTCGAATATTACTATCCGCTTTCTGGCTATGCAATGAGGAGACAGGGGAATTGTTTTCTACTTTACTGTGGAAAAATTGCAAATTTGTATATTAAGCTACCCATTCCAGGTAACTAATAAGCATTAACATAAGCAGAAAATCAACGTATCTGACATTTTATACTGCACGTTGTTGTATACTAGCTTTTTGACTGCATAGGTGTTGTGAATTGGCATCCAAAATTGTATTCAAATTCTTCGTGTCGGTAATTAGTTGTAAATTAGCATTGTCAGCACTATAAGATGGTTATCAGTAAAGTAGCTGTATATTTTGCCAAAATAGCATTTAAGTAGCATTTAAGGCGACTTTAATGCTTATTGGCCTACATTTGAATAGCATTGGTGATGCTTATTGGTTACCTGGGATGCTTTCATAGTTACGTAACTGCCAAAATGAATCATCTAAGGTTGAACTCCTCAGAAACTTGCAAAACTCGAGATCGTGACAAAGATCATCCGAGATTCATGATTTATGTACAACACAGGTTAATTTGTGGCAATACGAAGTTTGTCGGGTCAGTTAGTTATTTTATAAAAAGGTCAAATTTTGAAAAAAATTAAATAAAGAAATAAACAAGAGGAAATGATTTACTTCCCAGTTTGTGCTGTGAGTTGAACCGCTAGATAGATTACTTCTGGATGGCACTGATCCCAGTTCCTCTTGGACTCGATATTAAATATTTTGCTGCTGCTTCGACCCCGTAGCGGCCGCACTATCAGTCTCCAATGAGGTCTTGTTGCCTTTCTACTGCCACCGTTGGATGAACTCGGCACCTGCCGCTTGAGCAAGACTTTCAAATTGAACCAATTCGTCAGCGACGGCTTCTTCAAATTTTTCGATTTGTTCCGAGTTGGCTCCAATTCTAGATTGTTGCGTCCTGTCAAGCACCGGCTTTGACCGCCGGAGATATTTAACTTGCACAGCTCTATCCACAGTTACAAAAGTCAAAGCACATCGGACTCTCATCCTCCTACTTCCGGTCCTTCTCACTTGCTCCAAGATTCAATCGGGAAGTACCAACCGGAACTGACGAAATGGTAGGAAAACTTAGCTTACATGTATCGACAGAATCCACAGTACACTATTTTTCACTTCAAATGGTCCAGCAACGCAAAACTTGAAACTGAATTACACATCGACAGTCAATTAGCAGACAGTTTTCCAGATTTCAAAAGGAAAAACCCGAATTAATCCACCTAGCGGCGTGACCTAGCCTTTCTACTGCCACAATAATCATTATTTAATTTCTCAGGAACATCTATAATTAACTTGACTATATTTTTATATATCCGTTCCGTATTCCTCAAAATCCTTATTTGCCAGTAAAATTCACAACGTATTGCGTAGAATAATTATATTCTCTTTCCTTGGGTGCGTAAATACTAAGCGTCATTTATGTTATTTGATGAACACCTTATTTAGTTTTATAATCGGTCGGCCTTAACTTTCGGGTTTCAGAGCCACATACGAAACTTATTTTGAACTGACAATATGAAATATGTGTTCATAGCAGATTTTTTGATATATTTTTTTTGAGTGGTTTTAGCCCAAAGGGTAGATTTTTTTGATATTTTGATATTATTACCACGCGTTTAAAAGTTAGCATCTTTGAAAAACAAGAGTACAGAAAAATTATTATTATACTTCACTTTTGAAGAAAAAGGATAACGACAACAAAATGATTAATCTCAAAATTTTACTATTAGATTGCTTGGCTTCAATTTTGCAATATATCTGAATTAGAAAAAATAACTGAATAGAGCATTAGATATGAAAAAGAGAAATTGAACTTTTTCTTAGCTGACGCTCCTTCAGATAATTATTTTTGCATGAAAATCAAAACTTGAGTTTCTTTTGAATACTTTCATGAAAAGATAGTCATTAGCTTGATCGCATCGTTTTTACAATGTTAGAGGGTTATGAAAACAAGATGAGGTCGAAAATTAGTGCAAAAACTGCGCCATAAACATGCTTGAGAATGAGAAATATGATCGATATGATTTCCAGTACTTGTCATTTTTGATTTATTTATTAAAACATGATACATGACATAAGACATCTGTCCTTTAAAATGTCACTAACGAAAACAAATCGTACAAAGTTACTACCGTGCACCGTTTACTTCCTATTTTTCATATAACATTTCTAAGCTCTAGTATCTATGGATTGAAAAGAGCATATATTGATGCGCAAAATTTGTTTGAAATTTGTATAAATTTATTTGGAAAAATCAACTCACTAGTATTTTTAATCCTATATACCGCTATAGGGGGATTAGGGGCATAATGAGCACACGGGGCGAAATGGGCACCCCTCTTTTCTACGAAAGTACGCATTTTGTAACATCATATGGCATGCGAAACACTGCTGTAGGTACTATAGTATCAATTTATCAAAAAATGAGTGATCTCTATTTTTAAAACACGGAGTTATATTAAAAAACTTAAATAGGTTCTCAGACGCTGAAAAAATTATAATTTTGGTGCACTACCAAATAAGCTTTTACGATCATAAAAATATCTTAATTTATCAAGGGCACACTGCAACATGATGTATACATTGTATCTCAAATTTCACCTTCATTGAAGTTTTGATTTTCATACTATAATTAGTTTAAAAACCCATTTTTACTTTAACTACTTGACTGGGGGCGAAATGGGCACCCTTAGATGGAGTGAAACGAGCACTATGTCGCATTAACTAACCTGTCAGTTTCTTTGTTTATCGCTTCAATGCTTGTTTACAGTGATAGTATGAATATGCCAAGGGAATCCGGAAGACATAATTGGTCAAAAAGGCCTTGCAAGCGGCCTTGACCACTATAAGGCGATACGGAATATCCACAAAACAAGTCGCCAAGTACCAAGGCATTCTGCGACAGACGTTAGCTCGGTATGTGGGGCCATACGAAAGGGCAATCTCGGGGCAGGAGGTGGACCAAATTGATTCCTTCAAAACTGTTTTCGTTCCCGCTGCAGAATAAGAGCTGGTGGTCCATATTTTGTATATGGAGATTCGATGCTACGGTATTACTACCCGTGAAATCAGAACCCTCGTATACCACCTGGCAGAGGGAAACGGAAAAGCATATGTCTTCAACACTAAAACAAAGCTAGCTTAAGCGTCATCCGAAACATTCCTTGTGTGCTCCAGAGGTAACCTCCGCGGCTCAATTGGCTTTAAGCGGCTTGCGGTCAATAGTTTTTTCGACGTTTTTACACGTTTTATGTTTGTGTATGTATGGGTGTGTATGTGTATATGTATATATGCATGGATGTGTGCATGCATGTGATTATGCATGTGTGTGAGTGTGTGTGCGTATGTGTGTGTAGTTGTTGTACTTACATACACCCTTCAAGCATGTGTTTATAAGGGTGCTCATTATGCCCCAGGGGGTGCTCATTGTGCCCCACACACTAACCGATTTCTAGTTTTGGAAGCATGAATTTAAATTGCAATTTTCGTCATCATGTCAATTATTTTTCAATTTGTTAACAGTATGCCTTTGATTATCGATAGTGAATAAATGTTTTGCAATGACGACACTTTAAAAATTCAGTCATTTTGGGAGCTTAAATCAGCCAACAAGTTAGGGTGCTCATTATGCCCCTAATGCCCCTACCTACAATTAAATTAATTTAAAATTAACTAAATTAAATTAACTTAACTTAAATTAACTTAGCTTAAATTAACTGCTTTTCTTCGCTTTTTTCTTTTCTTGTATAATTGTGAATAACAGCAAGTGAAGAAAATGACAATTAAAAATCTGAAATCACAGAAAAGAAAACACTTTTCGATTGAATCCCACTATTTAATATTTATTTGCAACAGATATGTAGTTCGCCTACGACGTGCAGGCTTCATCAGTGTCTTATTTCAAAGCGTGTACGTATCTGTCGCGAATAAATATTAAATAGTGGAATTTAGTCGGTAAAAGTTTTTTTCCTTTCTTTTATTTAAGAAGTTCGACTTCAAAAACTACTGACTATTGACATGTTTCTCACTTTTCTTGAATTTCATTGCAAATTGTCATCACATACACATACATACATACATACATACATACATACATACATACATACATACATACATACATACATACATACATACATACATACATACATACATACATACATACATACATACATACATACATACATACATACATACATACATACATACATACATACATACATACATACATACATACATACATACATACATACATACATACATACATACATACATACATACATACATACATACAAACATACATACATACATACATACATACATGCATACATACATCGCACACATTGAATACAATCAACATTTGATTGATGTTTTGATTTCACACGTTTTAACGATTTAAAATACGGTGCTTAAGTGTTAAAGTTTGAATAACTTTTGAATGAACCGTCCGATTTTAAATAACTCGGTTTCGTTTGATAGATCTCAGCAGTAATTTTCAAATAATAATAAAATGTGTGATGTTTTTCATTGAATTAATTCTTAAATGTTACAAAAATATGTTTTAAATACTATTTTTTCACATTTCTTTATGTAACTTTCAAACTACAAGCCCAATCATCATGAAATTTGGAAGTTAAGAGTTTATAAGGCTCCTCTTTCATATGCAATCAATTTTGTTTAAATTAAGGGATCTATGAGATAATGAAGTCCCATATTTTTCGTATTTTTATACATAACTTTTGAACTAAAAGTCCGATCAGTATGAAATTCAATAGCGACCAATGGGACACCTAGACCTTTCATTTGACACTAAGAACATTAAAATCGGTCCAGCCATCTCCGAGAAAAGTGAGTGAGATTAAAAGCGTTACATACACACACACACACACACACACACACACACACACACACACACACACACACACACACACACACACACACACACACACACACACACACACACACACACACACACACACACACACACACACACACACACACACACACACACACACACACACACACACACACACACACACACACACACACACACACACACACACACACACACACACACACACACACACACACACACACACACACACACACACACACACACACACACACACACACACACACACACACACACACACACACACACACACACACACACACACACACACACACACACACACACACACACACACACACACACACACACACACACACACACACACACACACATACATACACACACACAGAAAATGCTCAGTTTTCGAAACTGAGTCGAATGGTATATAACATTCGGCCCGCATGACCTTCTTTCCATTTTCGGTTTTTCAAGTGATTTCTATACCTTTATACTATATATTTATATAGTAGAAAGGCAAAATGCACTGTACTTTTACTTTTTTTTCGATGGGCTGATTTCACACGGTTTCTGACGAATTCGTTAATCAAATTTTATGTTAAAATCGAAGTTAAATGTTTCAATTTAAAAACGAAAAATTCGCGTCGTAAAAATTTTCACGTCCGTCCGCGCTTGCGGGTTACTGCGATCCTCGACTGCTAGGGGGATTGATCAATCGGCATAAAACTTTGGGAAATTGGTTGTAGGGTCGGAATGAACAATTTATGCCAACCTTGGTTGCAATCGCTGATGGTCGGATCCAATTTTTCCGATTTTTGTGTACGTTTGAGATGGAATGACCCATATATAATTATTGTAATTTTTCCTAAATTTGCTATAAAACACACAGCAAATGACACGTTTTTGTGAAGAGGAAGCATAGGATTTTCAAATGAAATGAAGAAAAAAATGGTGGCCATGTTGAATTTGGAATTTGGAATTAATCCGCTAACTGAAAAAGTTAGTTGACTAATCACTAAACGCTAAGCATAAGCATAAGCCTATGATACCGCCCGTGTGCTGCTACTCCGTTATTGACCAGGACCGATGAAAATTGCAAAATGATGGCTGGAAAAAGCATACTTGGGACAGCACGCTATTCCTCATTGTGCAACCTTATCAGGTCCCTGCATGCTGATCAATACCGACGCCGACCACGTCTGTATGCGGGTCCTGGTGGGATGGGAAGGAATGTTAGTCTAATACTTGTTGCTACTAAAGACCAGAGAATCCTCTGCATCTTCACAAGTATTTCGGGAAAGGAATTGTTGTTAGTAGATGGGGGAGCTAGATGGATAATGTAAGTATGTGAGCACCAGTTATATGAGACTAACCTGAATATTCGAAAATTTTCTTGTAAAGCCAGTAATTACGAAAATTAAGATATAAAAAATACCTTTTTAACAAATTTAATGTAATGTCAATGGTGCTCATATACAACCATAATTTAATTTACATCGAAAAATATTTTGCACATGCTACATTTACGACTCGAAAATACGCGACAACTTGAACTTATTATACCTGAAAATAAAAGTCAAGGATGATGAAACGAGCCAATATGGTCCCTAAGTTGATAAGCATTCTTCTCTTACCAACGCTAATATGCAGAGATATAGCGCCTTACACGCTTATCACTAAATTTTACAGGAGACGCTATAAAAATTCCATTCAATTATTTTCTGCACACCAAGTGTTCTAATGTGCAGGGTATAAAGTGATTTAACATGAGAATACATAAAAGTCCCAACTTATGTCAAAATATGCGATTTGTTCACACCAATGTACATAGATCACTATGATTCCATATTTAATTTAACTGAAATCCCCAAAACGTTCCGCAATATAGCGGTCTATATCCATGTGATTTGTAAATGTGATACAAAACCCATATAAAATGGGTATTGGTGAAAGAGTTTGACATCTAGGTATTTGAAACACTTAGATTCAATCTAGGCCATTTAGGAATTAAAGATGACCGTCCGGTTTTCTGAAAATGGCCGCATATGACTGGAAATAATGCAAAATCCCTACAAAGTTTTACGAGCAAAATTCAAATATTATGTTTCAATGTAATTTTGAAATCAAAAATGGTCGAATATCGATTATTAATAAGTCCCATTTACATAGCCCACTATAATGCGGAACAGAATGGTCATTCTGTTCCAACTCAAAAAATCAACATGAAAAAAAACAGGTTGGAGACCTACTTTTTTGCAATTTTTATTGTTTTCAGAGTACATCTATGCAAAAAGATACGATTTATGCAAAAATCTTATCTTTGATAAAAATGGACAATAGACCACTATAATTCGAAATGACTCGATTATGTTTAATGCAAATTCTAAGTCCTATACACTACATAACATTGTTACATGTTTATTCGTACATTCTACCCCTATTTTGTATATCGAATATTTTGGCAATTTACGTAAAAATATGCATATTTAATGCCATTTTTGTGATGTATCGTCGAGTATGACAGTCTAACTATTAGGCAAACTGTATTTATTATGAAATTCGCATACCACTAGTCAGGTAAAAGCTTAAGAGGAAACGATGATTTCTTATATATGGAATTAGATGGCAGATATTCCCTCAGTTTTATTCAATTCTGCGATGTTGGATGCTTATACTTGCTGCAAAATAATAAATTGCCTTGTTTAGCACCAAAATGAAACAAATATTCATAATATTATAAAACAGTTTCAGCGTTTTTAAACAATTAATAGCATGGACCATTCTACCTCACCGGTGCGTTCTTTACACTGTTCCCCTACACTGCCCATAAATGAAAAATTGGTTAATATGCCACGAACATGAAATTGAGAAAAATGCAATTGTATTTCTTTTGTCTATCAAAGAGGTTTTACGCGGTAATGGCAACCTCCATATTACCCGTCATACATGCCGAAGTCATGCCGTTGAATTGAAACAGCGATACCTGTGGCCTAAAGCCTTCCGGGGCACGTTTCTAACGCAGTAGCCATTTTTTCATTTATTAAGCCAAGTTGAGAGTTGACATTCCAGAGAAAAATTTGGCTAACGTGCATACGTTGTCAATTATCTTATGCTGGTGAGTCTTCAATATGGTTTTAAACTATTTAAAACAGTACGGAAGCATAAGTGACTACGAAATGGATGATGAAACATTTAATCCGTACACCCGAAGAAGTTGCCAACGAAGCGTGAGGTTCAAGTGCTTGAAACTAGAAGGTAGAAGCAGCTTCATCATGCCGTCCGTCGTTAATGGGAGCTGCGAATCCTGCCGTGTAGGCTGTCGTGGCAATGAAAACAATAAATAAATAACGAGATTCGATTCAAAAACATAGCGGTTGGTCTACGCCTGAAATCACCACACCAAATGATCTGCTTGAATGGAATGGAAAAATGCGAACTAACAACACATCGGTTGCTGCGCATGCAGTTTGAAATCATCACGGATATTAGCCAACCTCTCGTTTATTTTGGATATTAGCCAAAATTGTTTCACGTCGTGTGCCTCCGGAAATGCAAGTTTTTACAATCGGCTTCCGTGGGGACGTAATTTGGGGTGTATACTATCATGTGTTATTATGATCTCATGACATATTAGCCAATTTTTCATTTATGGGCAGTACAGCACTAGATTCTGCGATCTAGTTCAACTTTAAGTTTACCCTCTATTGTTTATTGTTTATAGTTTATTAATTGAAAGTCACCAGATTTTTCTACCCTACTGAATACTTAAAAACTAATAGCTAGAACGGCTGACGTCAAAGTCGAAGTAGGACGCGAATCGTTTGAAGTTGCGTTGTAAGCCGGTTATACTGAAGGTGCTGTAATTAGTTCGCCGGTGCGGTAAATCCAAGAAGGAATTGTTTCGTTGGCTCCAATTAGCACTGACTTGGGACACCATCCCAAGTTGAATCACTTTTCCTTTTCCACATCCAATATCCTGATTACGCCTTTGACCATGACTGTGAATGGTGAGAGAGCGATGAGTGTATATCTCACACATGACATAAGTTCATGTTGAGTGTGCACTAGACTGAACAATCTTTGGGGAGATGGTGTGAACGCACTCCACCAAAGTACACTGAAGTCGCTTTTTACGCGGTTTTTTTTCGCGACTATTTTTACGCGGTTTTCGGAATTCACGCGGTTTTCGGAATTTACGCGGTTTTTTACGCGTGACTTGAGTGTACATCTTTTGATCGCTAGGGGGACATTAACTGGCAACGTCACTTAACGGTTACGTAACCGAACGGATTTGGCCAGATATGTGAAAATTCGACATTTTGTCGATTTGCGGCCTATCTAATGATAACTAGCTTCCATAGCTTGGCATTAGGTGGACACTTTCTTTCCGTCCTCGACCCTTGAGCAGTACAGAAGTGCGCGTCGGGAGTCTTAGTGTATTTAGTAGTGATAACTAAAACTAAATTAAAAAGTATAAACTAAAATTGAAAAGTGCTTAAAATTAGAGTTATAATACTACAGTTAAAACAAAGAAATCAAATTAAAAAGCTGAATACCGAATTAAAAGTATAACGAATACCGCGTGTAAGCACGAAGGACAAATTAAAAATATACAAGAAAAGGTCCATGTAAGGGCCTTTTCTCTTTGTATCGGAAACAACTCTCCGAGTTTTCTTCATAGCGTATGAACAACCTCCGGCTTTCCACGTGATTTGGTGGAAATAGAGCCAATTTCACTTGGTCGAGCCTGACGGAAATCCACTTTGTATTATACGGAGCGACGGATGAAGAGACATTCGTTGATACCATTACCCTGGCACCATCGGAGATAAGACTACATCACGGGTATACAGCAGAGTGTTCTGGTTATCTGACGTTACATTTTAATTTCAACGGTGAGCCTTGGTCGAGGCACGTGTAATCGTCTCCGACCTTCGATAACCTCAAAAGTGCGTCGTGGTCGAACACTCCCGAGGATTGAATGGTGAACGACCCCCGGCTGTTTATAACGTGCCAAGAATACAAGTTTCCGTGTATTTACCTTACTCTTGAGTACATTTGTAATATTCGTAGCCCATAAAAGGGGCTTTCAGTACTCGCTGTTCGGGGGTCAGCTCAGAATCAAAGCGTTCGCGGCTTTTGAGCATTCCCCATCGTTAGGTTCCGTTCGGGGATAGTAGCTGTAAATGATCGCTAGTTCATGTACTAAATTTAGTCAGCGTTTGTCGGTGTGCGTGATACCGACCCTGAGATTCCCTTTCTCCTGGTGCATAAAGCATGCGTAGATAGGGATAACGAGAGAGTTATACGTGTTAAGGGTGGCCGAGTTAACCTTCCTAGTGCATTGGGGTCGTTTTCGACCCATCGGCATACTTACAAAGCTTGATACTCAGTAACGGTACGAGCTAGAGACTTGAAATTTTCTGACTTTTCCTAACTTTGGAAAATTAGCATTGTGGGGGAGTTTCAGCTTTTAGCGACATCTAGAAGAGCCACAGCAAAAAAAGTTACATATTATGCATTAAGGGTCGAAAACGACCCAAGTTTTGAAATTGCTCTCATTCATCCATTTTCAATCCGAATTTCGTTTTCTTTACCTCGTTTGAAAGATATGACCAAAAACTAGCACCCAAGGTATGTTGGGGAATATTTGTTGACTGATGGCCACTTCTGCGTCGGTTCCGGAACACCCCCTACCAGGTCCCGGGGAACATTTTTATATTTTGAGATAATTCATTTTGCGGCACATCAAATCACATTGGCTTGATAAAATAAGACTAGTGGAAGTACAATGGGGACATTTTGGACCGAATGGCCACTTCCCCATCAGTTACGGAACATCCGGTACCTGGTTTTTGAGGCCATTTTTTAATTTTAGGATGATTTCTATTGCGGCACGTCAAATTTCATCACATTGATAACATAAGACTATTGAAAGTATAATAAACACATGTTGAAGGCAAATGGCCACATCAGCATCGGTCCTGGAACATCCGGTACCCGGTTTTTGGGGACATTTTTGTATATTAGGATAACTCATAATGCGACATATCAAATCACATCGGCTTGATAAAATAAGACTGATGGAAGTAAAACAATGTCCGACGTTTTTCGGCGAAATAAGTAGAAGATTTTAATTACCAGTTAGTCCGGACGTTTCGAGCTACTACTAGTCTTCGCTCATCATCTGCGGACACTAAAACACTATATTAGGCACATTTACAACATAAAACATATTACAAATTCTTAACTTACACTTTTTCGTCCATTAGGTTCTACTTCGTTTATTTTTCTCTTTGCTATGTCTTACTTTCTATTTCTCTTTCCCCCAAGTTTTTTGATTACAGGGTCATATGCAGCTTTGAACGTTGCGGAATCTACTTGTTTATTCACAACATTGTTCTCACCTTTAATTTTAATGTAAAATGTTTCCGCTATTAGTCTAGTGTTATGTTTAGTTATTTTCTCTATGATTTTGGCTTCGTCAAATTTAAAAACATGACCTGTTTCAATGGTGTGTTGGGTTAAACCTGTACCACCAACTGTTTTTGCTTTGATGCTATATTTATGTTGTTCCATTCGTTTATGTAAAAATTGGCTTGTTTCTCCTACGTACGACTTTTGACACTGACCACAATTTACTTCATAAACGACGTTTGTGTTTTTATCTTTTATAATTTTGTCTTTGGTTTTTGTAAATAATACGTTTTTTGCTTTGTCGGTTGGTCTGTAAGCAACATTAATCTTAAATTGTCTTAAATATCTGCCTAATTTTTCACCTAAACCGGCAACATAGTGGCAGTGAATAAATTCAAACAAAAAGCACTCAGTGTTCTAGTCTCCGATACGATGCGAAGTGTGCGAAAGAAGCAGCAAACGGTAAAACAAAAGCGAGATCTGTTGGAGAGGACGATTAGTGAAGCAGATTTTACGATGCTTTTACGTAAAGCGTCCAGAAAAGGAAAACGCGTTTTTGAGTCATGTAAAATTCGGCAAATACAAAACATGGAAAAATTGAAATCGGAGAAAGCGAATTTGATCGGATGTGAGAATTGGGTACAAAACTGCACTGATGTTGTCCTACCGGACTATCTCACCCGGTCGCTTCAATTAGGTGGTGGCTTTAACAATCCAAATCCACACGACGTTCCATATTTTTGGTTGCTGTCAGAAATAGAAAGCACAATACAGTATATTCCGGAGGCCGATACTATCCGTCACGATATTTCAAATGCGATCATCAATTATATAAATTTCACGAACCAACCATTCCACGACGCTAACGAGTGGTTACGACATGATTTGCAGCAATCTAGGCGGTTTCTGAAAAATCACAACGAGCTTTTGGTTACTAAAGCAGATAAACATAACATAAGACTATTGAAAGTATAATAAACACATGTTGAAGGCAAATGGCCACATCAGCATCGGTCCTGGAACATCCGGTACCCGGTTTTTGGGGACATTTTTGTATTTTAGGATAACTCATAATGCGACATATCAAATCACATCGGCTTGATAAAATAAGACTGATGGAAGTAAAACAATGTCATTTAGAAGCCAAATGGTCACTTTACCATCGGTACTGGGTCATCCGGTACCAGTTTCGGGGGACATTTTTGGCTTTTGAGATAATTCACCATGCGGCACCTCAAATCACATCGCGTTGATAAAATAACAACAATGGAAGTATAATGGGGCGACAGTCGCATATAATCCGGTACCCGGTATTTATAATGAACCGTAAAACGGGGTAACTCGGGGCAGATGAATTACCCTGTAATCCAAAAATGTCCCCAAAACCTGGATACCGGATAGTCCGGAACCGATGATGAAATGGTAATTTTGGCTCCAATATTTTTCCATTGTACTTCCATTAGTGTTATTTCATCAAGCCAATGTGATTTGATGTGGCGCATGATGAATTATCCTATCCAAAAATGTTCTCATAAACCGTGCACCCGATGTTCCGGAACCGATGATGAAATGGCCATTTGTCTTCAAATGGTCCCCATAGCTCTTGGAACTGTTTTATTTGATCAAGGCGTTGTGATTTGATGTGCCGCAAGATGAATTATTTCATAATCCAAAAATATCCCGCGGAACCAGGTACCGGATGTTCCGGAACCGATGGTAAAATGGCCATTTGGCTTCTAAATGACCTTATTTTATTTTCATCAGTCTTATTTAATCAAGCCGATGTGATTTGATGTGTCGCAAGATGGGTTATCCTAAAATACAAAAATGGCCCCAAAACCCGGGTACCGGATGTTCCAGGACCAATGCTGATGTAGCCATTTGCCTTCAAAATGTCTTTATTATACTTTCAATAGTCTTGCGTTATCAAGCTGATGTAATTTGACGTGTCGCAAGATAAATCATCCTAAAATTTAAAATTGTCCTCAAAAACCGGGTACCGTATGTTCCAGAACCAATGAGGAAATGGCCGCTTGGGTCCAAAATGTTCCCATTGCACTTCCATTAATCTTATTTTGTCAAGCCAATGTGATTTGATGTGCCGCAAAATGAATTATCTCAAAACATAAAAATGTTCCCCGGAACCGACGGAGAAGTGGCCATCAGTCAACAAATATTCCCCAACATACCTTGGGTGCTAGTTTTTGGTCATAGCTTTCAAACGAGGTAAAGAAAACGAAATTTGAATTGAAAATGGATGAATGAGAGCAATTTCAAAACTTGGGTCGTTTTCGACCCTTAATGCATAATATGTAACTTTTTTCTAATGCATTAGGAAGGTTAAGTCTATTCGCCATATTCAGAGCCATAACTAAAGCATCCTTGATACATTGTTTCTGATACTTTGGTGAGCGTTTCATTTATTTTAATTGGCAAAACCTGATACCTATTCGAGAAATTTTTTCATTTTATTCAATTACTATGGAATTCACGTCCACTTCATAAATGCGTAGTACAAAATAATCTCTATAAAATAACCTATAACACAAATTACTTGCTACAAAAATATTTCGCTGATTCGTGTTATTCAATTACTTACATTCTTCTGTGAGTATTTTGACGAAATTTTTTCAAACAATTTCCAAGTATTTTGCTACCGTGAAACTATTCATGACGAAACGGCAAACCTTACAAACTTATGATAAATCCACCTAGATATCAAAGATTTGACTACCAACATTGCCGCCGTAAGCTATCAAAATATTAGTAAGTTCTTTATTACTTTAAATAGGTATATGTCTCAACTTCAACTTGCTTTGGTTATTTCATAACAATGCAATAAACCTAACAGAAATTCTTAAAACAACTGTGAGGACAAAGCTAAAATCCTCCTATTAACATGGAGGGAGAAACGAAGAAAACACTTTCCTGCTGGAGGAATAATTTTGTTTTATTTTTTGTTTAAAGGGGCTGTAGACCATAAAAAGTTTTTATCTTTTAGGAGTTTCTATTTGTTTCTCAAAAGACACCTTCACTTCAGCGATGCTTCTAGTGATGAGGTTATTTATCAGCTTTGCCACGTAGAGTGTTGATTGAAAAAACAGTATTTTTTATTTTTATTGTTTTAAATCAAATTTATATTTATAGAAATACTATAAAAAAGATACATGCAACGAGTAGGGCGTGGCATAAGTGCTATGTTTGATGTTGTCATCAATTTTCGTGAGATATAAAGAAGGACAACAACATAATATATTTTATAGTGATGCAGTAACTCAATGTCTTTACATTCAACTATAAATCATCTGCGGTAATAGTGTTTTGCAAAATAAATACTTCTTTCTTCTGATCAATGCCGATTCGCACTTTTACCCCACTAGCGGGGCAAAAGTGCGAAACTCGAATCCATGAAATTAGTACAACAGTAGCTGACAAAACCATAATATCTCCAAACTGCGTTATGTTTCGGTAAGGAATATTCTAAATTTGCGACTTTCCTTCTATGCGCTGGTGTATTGCAGCCTCCGTTAGATCGAAACTTTTCCAAACGTTTGTTTTTTGTTTCATCAGTGGAAAAACGGCCAACATCTGTAGGGCACACAGTTTTCTGCAGATCTTCCATTTCTAGTATCTGTAATATAGTGCCTAAAGCTGTATATAATTAGCTATACATTTTTGCATCGTCCATGAATCGCACTTTTGCCCCGTCCGTGAATCGCACTTTTGCCCCGCTAAGCACTTGACGGGGTTAGATTAAATTACGGAAAAGCGAAATAAATTTTGTAAATTCTTTTTACCGTATTTTTAAAACAGATATGTGAGTGATGTAAAACGCTGCTACAAATTTTCAATAAGTAATATCCTCCTGTTGATATCATATTTGCCGTATAACGAAAAATTACATCAAAACCGCCCTAAAATAACATTTGCACATAACTCAGCAACTATGCTTTGTAAGCAACCAAAGTTTACGTTAGATTCAAGCTGCCAAAGTAGTCACCCATCCATGTCAAAGTAGACAATTTACTCGTAATCTGCACCGATAAATCATTGAATCGCACTTTTACCCGCATCGCACTTTTACCCCTCCTTACTCTATAGGTAATCAAATTGCTAGAGTAAATATTATTTTGGACTGAATTGGTAGCTTTATTTGCATTTCTACATTTATATTTTCTAATTAACCAACTATGAACAGGAATTAGAAAATATAAATAGTTTACCTTAATAAATTGTATTAAATCTGTTTAGTTATATTGCGGTTTTGCAGGTAAAATATCACACACATGACTATGAACTTGTTGATTCCATCGATGGTACTCAACCAAACAGTAACTTAAAATTTTTACGAATCGCTTTGAAACCTAACCAGCGGTAAGTTTGTATGAAACTATCTTACCAAATGTTTAGTTTTTTTTAGAAAAAAAATCAATTTACTTCTAGAATCCGTGTTAACACCTCGCTCTTTTTCGAAATCAGCAGCACAGAGCCATTAAGCTACTTCTCTTACATAGTCACATCGAGAGGTAGTGTGATCGCCTCTGGATATGAACCGGTACGAAATCAGAAAAGAACCAACTTTAAGCTTGTGCTCACTTCTAAAATGGCACCCAAAGCACAGATCCTTGTTTTCTATATTAATAAAGTTCTAATTTACGATGACATGGAGTTTAATTTTGATACGTTCAATAATGAAGTGAGTATGTTTATGGTAAAAAAGATAAAAATAAAAATAAAAATGAATTCTTGCAGTTCTCGGTTACCTTAGATGCTATGAAATACCATACCGGTCAGGATTTCTATGCGGACATTAAAACTGCTAAAGATTCCTATATCGCATTGTGGGCTACCGATCAAACTTCAGCTTTATTGGACCGCACAGGACATGATTTAACCGAAAAAGATGTGCTCAACGACTTGGCTCTATATGAGTGCACCCACCTAAGTGAATATGATCCGTTCAATGTACGTAGAGAAATGATGTATAGATATGACTTTGGCCACGTTCCAGAAATTTTGCAATTACTCGTATATTTTACGTATTTTAACTAATTTGTCAAATTTCCAGCAAATAGCTAAAATCGTATATCTTAAGCGGATAAAATTTGCATTAAAAAATGTCTATTTCCAGGTCATGGGATTATTTTTGAGAACTACTGCTGAGTTTGACAACGGTGTGTATGTCCGAATACGGTACAATGTTTCAAATTTAATTAAGTTTTTATTTAGCTTATCCTGGGAATGAAATGAATGGGGTTGGTGAACGTTATCCCTTAGTTGAAAATATTCAAAAGCCTATGTACACCAGGACTAAACTTCCGAAAGCATGGTTTTGGAGAAACAATGTCATGAATGGCAAACAGGATAAGCTTAGCTTCAGCGACAGTGTGCCTGATGACATAACCTCGTGGACAGTTTCAGGATTTGCGCTTAGTCCCACATTAGGATTAGGAATAATTAAACAACCACTGACGTTGGTGGTGAAGAAACCGTTGTTCTACATTGTACTCAATTTGCCACATTCCATAAAGCGTTATGGCGAAGCTACGATTCAGGTGACGATTTATAACATTTTGGAAAATGCGCTTAGTACAGAAGTAACGCTTTTTAACAAGAATAATGAAATTGAGTTCGTTGGACAGTCTTCTAATGACAGTGGGTTTTGTACTTGCATCAATCTATTGGACGAAATTTCAACAATTTGCATTATTTTAGCAACACGCCAGACCAAAACTGTACTCGTGCCGAAATCTAATGGCCACCCAATATCCTTTATGATTAAAGCAAGAAGACTAGGCGAAATAGCAATAAAAGTTGAAGCAATCAATTTACTCGCTTCTGATACTGTCGAACGGATGCTACAAGTAACCCCGGAAAGCCGACGGTTCGAAAAATATGAAACCAGAATTTTCGATTTACAGCATCATACGACATATATTGGCATTATGCTTAATATTCCAGGGAACATTGACAAAGGATCTGCCAGAATTAAGTGTACACTCTATGGTAAATATATAAAATTTTTCAGCCGGTAATACGCTGCACATCGAAAACTAAATATGAAACCTTTGAAAACAAATTGGTAGGATAATTACTCAGTTGCTAACAGTTTTCTCCGCATGCGGTTTTTTAGAGTTGATTACGAAATAAACAAATAGCATATTACCGGCTTAATGTGTATTTTCGTATATTTCAGCAATAGATTTATTTTCAATGTTACAGCGAAATTGTTTGACAGACCAATCAGTAATTTGGAGTCATTGATTCATCTGCCAACTGGGAACGGAGAACAAAATATAGCCAAATTTGCTTCCAATATCGTTATTTTAGACTACCTTTCTGAAAGTGGAAAGCTTTCAGAAAAAAATCAGACAAAAGTAATTGACTACTTAGAAAGTGGTTATCAAAAACAATTGAAATACAAGCGGTCGGATGGTTCCTTCGGTGTCCAAGGTGCTTCAGACACCAAAGGCGGTACATTCATAACAGCTTTCGTAGTGATGTCATTCAGCATTGCTAAGACATACATCGATATAGATTGGTCGATAGTTGAAGATGCACTCCGCTGGTTGGCTAGTATTCAAACCCACGAAGGCACATTCAATGAGGTTGGTCGGGTTACAGAAGCTAACGTGCGAGGAGGAGTGGGTTCAACCAAATATTCACTTACAGCGTCTGTACTAATTGCTTTTTTGGAAAATGAAGATATTGCAGCAAAACATCGGCAAACAGTAAACAAATCGATAACATTTTTGGAGAGAAATTTTGACAACATAACAAATCCGTATGATCTAGCATTGGCCACGTATGTACTATCACTTAGCGGTCGACCGAAACGGGAAGATTTTCTAAACAGACTTCTAGAAAACTCTATTTTCGATAGAAAACTTTTTGAACGATACTGGCAATTGCCCTCGGTTAACGTTGAAATTGCCGGATACGCACTGCTATCATTAGTTGTTAGTAATGGATTCCATGTTAGTGATGGACTTCCTGTTTTACGATGGTTGAACAGTATTTGTTTCGTCGTAGGGGGATTTCGTGGAACACAGGATATATTTGTCGGATTAAAAGTACTTACCAAATATACAGCGAAAAAGTTATCCAGAAATAATTATCGATTTATTTTAAAAACCCGCGGCGTATCTTATACCATTGACATCGACGAACAAAATTCCATGGCTATTCAGGAATTTAATTTACGCGACGATATCCGCCTCATTAACGTATACATTTCTGGTATCGGAAGTGGGTTCTTTACAGTGGCTTATGATTACTATCAAAATATCCAAATGTCGCGGCCTAACTTTAAATTGGCTGTACAAATGCTAAATACAACGACTTGCCATGTGCAGCACCTGGAGATCTGTGTCAAATATATCCCAAAAGAACCCTCCAGCCGCTCTAATGTGGCGTTTGTTGAAGTATTTTTCCCCAGCGGAATGGTTGTAGAAGCGGACGGCGTGGAAGATTTATCTAATGCAATTCGGGTGAGTGAAAATCAACAGAAGACGGCAGAAAGTACCAAATTTATTAATATTATCAATCTTCTTCAGAAAACTGAATTACAATTCGCTGGCACCTCGGTAGTTGTATACTATGACAATCTAGGGCCGGAAGAGAATTGTTTCAAAGTGATATCCTACCGTAGACACAAAATGGCAGTGCATCGACCGGCTTATGTTGTTGTCTATGATTATTACGACCGAGGTATTTCTTAATACATACTTACATTAACATTGTCGGACGCTTTTTAAGTGTTGGTTTTTTTTTGCAGATCATTTTGCCATTGAAACATATGAAGGAAAAGTAATGCAGCTGTGCGATACCTGTGAAGATGAAGAGTGTCTTGCATTGTACTATGGGGGATTCAAGCAGAAGCAGGAAGAGATCGATTTTTTTTAAGGATTTTCCATATTTTTCTAGTTGGTATGATTAAAAATTGTTGTTATAGAATATGTGCAAACATTTGTTCGTGTCATATAATCTACTAGAAAACCTCAGTTTTGAACAATCGAGTGTCATTTACTCTTTCAGCTTGATGAGATTGTAAAATGTTCGATTATGTATGTATGTGTGTCATGGGCGTAGCCAGAAAAGTTGCTTGGGGGGGGGGGTTTTACCAAAACAAATCTGACATAGCCTAACCGTAAGCAGCTTATTCAGGAAATGGAGTATTATTTTCAGTTAAAAACTATTTTGGTTGAAATTGCAAGGGGTCGGTCACTCGGCACATTCGTTTTTATGTTAGGCGACTTGAAACGAGCCGAACTGTGCCGATGCTGTACCGTAAGTGCCGAACTGCAAGATTTGTTAAATTCGTTATAATCATATAGAACTGGCAACCCTGCGAGATGATTTTGACACCTGGCAGTGCTCCCATTGCAAATAAAAAATTGAACCGGAGGTATGCCGCTTGATATCTCTGAAGTGCCACAGCACAATGTGCTGAGTGTCCGACCCCTTGTGAAAATGAATGTTCTGCATCAGACAAATGCCGCTTAGTTGGTTTCGAGGTACGATGCTGATCTAACAAACCAGTCGTCGCATGTTCGAATCTCGGCTAGGCGGTGCTGCTAGATAGAGTCAGTAGGATTTTTGTACTAGCCCGGTAACTGTCCTGTACTGTAGTAGCCGACTGCGAAGTCTGTCGATGAAGAGGGATCAAATCTTAGAAAGGACGTTTAATCCCACGGCTTTGCTTTGCTCATCACAAAAAATC